>NW_004524732.1:1271735-1373463 GCF_000260255.1 Octodon degus
GGGGATTGAACTCAGGCTCTTGTGCTTGCCAGGGAAGCCCTTATTCCACTGAACTATCTCCCCGGCCCCCCTTCCTCTATTTTCAATGTTGGTTATTTTTGTCCCAGCAATGAGAAAAAAGCAACTAAGACAGAATTTTGTTCTAAGAGTAGGGTCGTTGCTGTGACTACACCTGACTGATGCGTGGTTCAAGGGCCTTTGGGAATGGCTTATGGGAAGAGACAGGAAAGGATCGGAGATATTGTCTGAAAGAGAAATGCTGGAAAGACTTTCACTGATCTGCATGGGAGATTCTGGTCAGAGCTCAGAGCAGAAGGCTGATAGAGATCTGGCTTGTAAAGATGAGGCTGGAGAGGGTTCTTCTGGGAAGATGGCCTGCATTTGTTGCTGGACTCCAGACAATGTGTTATGGCTTGGCAGAAAGTTTGCCTACATTTTGGTTATGTCTAGAGACTTTGCCTGAGACTGAGATTAAGCGTGGCAAAAGAAACTTCAAGGCAGTCATTGTTGAGGCAATGGTAGGTTATTGTTTGGGGTTTTTAGTCAGATTTATGTTGAGAATCAAGAGCAAAGAACCCAGAAGGATGATTTAAAATGTAGAGTTTGGCCAGAAAGGAAGTGCCAATAAAGCTGTTGACTGAAAAAACAGAGCTGAGGAGATCTCAATTGCTGAGAAGGAACCAGAGAACAGAAAAGATGGCCTGAGGGCATCATGAGAAGGAGCAAGTGTCCACCCCTTGCAGACTCAAAACTGCAGAAGTGAAACACTTTGCTTTGAGGAGAAAACCACAGAGTACCATGTTCCAGAATGGTGGTGGTAGCCACACTAGGTTCCAGAATGGCAGTGCTGTAGGAAATTTGTTCCTTGGAATCAGGGTCAGAGTGGTCAGCAATCCAGGAACTTGATAAGAGAGAAGAAAGCCTGGCTACTGCTCCAGCTTGCAGGAGACCTTGGCATCATTCATGTGGCTTTGGCTTTAAGCATATGCAGAAGGCAGGAGTTCTGAGGTTAAGGCTTCTACCTGGATTTCAGAAGGCCTGGGCATCCAGGCAGTGTGCCCCTGGGAGGGCAGGGTGTGAAAAACAGAGTGAGAAACCTAACATGCAGTGGAGATGCCAGAAGTGTGGAAAAGCCAGGAATGTGTATCATCAAAGGAGAGTTGCAAGAGGGAGCAAAGCAGGCCTAAGACAGAAGCCATGAGAGCTACCACTAAAAGTGCCACAAATGGGGTGGAGTCACATGGAGCTCATCATCGCATATTGTTTCAGCTGTTCCACGTGAAACTACAGGACTTGCCTTCTGGATTTTGGACTGGCTTTTGTCCCAGTGGTTTGTATGCTGATGTTTATAGCTTTTAGTGTTTTTCTTGTGATATTGAATATTACAAGTGTTTCACTTTTGTAAAGGGGACTCATAGCTAAGTTTGCCTGAAATCTTGGAGGAGACTTGGGACTTGGACTTTTCAGCAGTGCTGAAACTGTTAGGACTTTGTCAAGTCTTGGGGATGGACTAAAATGTCTTTTGCACAAAGGGATGTGTATGAGTGTTTAGCGGGTCAGGGGCAAAATGGTTGTCCCCTCAAAGCCTCATGCAGTCATTACGGCAGCTTCTAGAGTTTGTGATTAACTTATGATCCAATGCTGGGATTGTTGGCATGAGTGCCACACCTGCCCTGGGGCAGATAGCCTGAATACAACATAAGGGAGGAAGAGACGCTCACTAGCAGCCGCAGCCCCTGCTCCTCCCTTTGCTCTTTGCTGTTTTCTGCCACCATGAACAGCTGCCCTCTGCCATGTGCACTCTGCCTTGGAGCCAGCCAAGTATGGACTGAAACCTCCATAAACTGTGAGCTAAGTAAATCTTTCCTTCCTTAATTTTGGGTTCTATTATTTTGTCCCAGCAATGAGTGAGAAGGAACTAAGCCACCATCCTGTTCTCTTAGTGCAGGCAGGAAAGAGAAGGGTTTAACCAAACCCTACAAGTGTATTTAAAGCTACTATTTGAACAGATAAGTGTAAATATTCCTGATTGGCCAAAGCTTATCACAAGGTGGAGCTCAGAGTCACTAGGGTAGGAATGAGTATTCCTCTCTGTACAGATTTACCATAGGGCCACAACTGGAAAAGTAGAATTCTGGTACTGAGTGGGAGGGATGAGTATGGAAAATAATCCTTAGGGGCTGGGGAGACAGCTCAGAGGCTTAAACACCTGCCTGGCAAGTGCAAAGCTCTGAGTTTGATCCCCAGTGCCAAAAGAAATACACATAAGATAAAATAACCCTTGATCTCTCAAAGTAAGAAAATACTTAAAAAATGAAGTTTACAGGGAAAAGATTATAAAAGTCTGCTCTAGCTTACATGACAGGAGAGATGTCACCATGGTCTAGTCATTGGAATAGTAATGTTTTTCTTGTGATATTGAATATTGCAAGTGTTCAACTTTTGTAAAGGGGACTCACAGCTAAGTTTGCCTTAAATCTTGGAGGAGACTTGGGACTTGGACTTTTCAGCAGTGCTGAAACTGTTAGGACTTTGTCAAGTCTTGGGGATGGACTAAAATGCCTTTTGCACAAATGACTTCAGAGAGACTTCGTTCTTGCAATGCATTGAATGAAATATTTGAGATCAACTCAGCATCAGATGCTAGTGGGGGAAACTTAAATGATTACAATCAGAACTATGAACCCTTTATTAGTCAAAATTTTGTCGATGTTGGCTGTAAAGATTCTCCTGCACCACTGGAAGCTGAATTAACCTCAGTAAATAGTCCCTACAACAAAAAGAGCTAAGGAGAGTTTTGGAGGTGTCTTTACAATCTTCAACTTCTCAACTTCGAACTTCTCAGTTACCATTCTCTAGCAAATCTTTAGTGGGCAACTGTTTTTCAATTTATTTAGCAATACCCTCTCTTGCTTTTCTAGGAATAGATCTCTTCAGGACATTTTTGGAAGCTGTGCCTTCCCTGTGCCCTTATGGACATAAAGTGACCTGCTGAAGCCCCCTCTTCTCAGGTGACTCCACTGCAGTTGTGTTGATTGGTAGGTGAGCTAAACCCTGCCAAGAAGAACTCCTGCTTTATACATGTGGACTGGGACTAGAGTTAAAAAGGAGCCATTCTAAAAAGGACACCATAAAGGACTATTTAAATACTAAATCAATTGGAATTATAATTAAGTTCTAAAAATCAGGTTAGAACCAACATATACAGATGTAATTTTTCCTGTATATGTCAAAATAGATATGTATAAAAGAGCCTAGAACAATACATAGAAAAAATGTGAATAGTGGTTAATAGTGATGTTTAGATTCATGGACGATTATTTTATTTTTTGCTTATTTGTATTTTCTAATATTTTTACATTTAACTTACTTCAATGTTACAGTAAGAATAATGCACCAAGATAATGTGTATGCAAAAAAGAGAGCTGTGCAGATCTGGAGCTCATTGCTGACCAACAGAAGTTGTAACAGATTAATGATCCAGCGTAGACTGCTCCACTTAGCAGACCCAGAGACAGGCATATATGCAGAGTGGAGGCTTCTGGGAGGTGGCAGTGTTTGTGTGAGGCCCCAATGAGCAGGAATTGGCTTGTGTAATGGTTGACTCACTGTGTCAGCTTGAGAAGTCTAGAAGTTTAACTAACTCCGCAGTTCTACATTCTCCGGTGTAGAGGATCTGCCCTCACCTCTCTAGGATGTTGTTCCTTGTCAGTTTCAGAAGCTTGGAAGCTTAGCTAAGAGACTCAGCGGGGAGCCAGGGTCCTCAATTTGCAGACTGAGCCTGTGCAAGAGGAGAGGACAGAGATGGTGTGAGTGCTACGCTGACCCAAGCGTGGGCGCCTGCACACAGTATGAGGGAGGAAAGGCAGCTCTCTTCCCCCACCTGTTCTTTCTGCTTTGGCTATCATCCACTGCCATGAACACTTGCCTTTGTGCCATGCCACCCATGCCTTGGAGCCAGCTGATTATGGGCTGAAATCTCTATAAACTGTGAACCAAACAAACCTTTCCTTTCTTAATTTTGGGGTCAGAGCTCAGCAAGAGAGAAGAGTAATTAAGACAGCTTGTTTGCAAACAAGAGAAGAAAACAAGCAAGAAGCCTCAGGATGCTCATGCACTCTTCCAGGAATTTTGGGCAGTGCCTGTGCAGAAGAGAAGGACGAGAAAGATGTGGCTTCTGGACCTGGATGAACTCTTCAGACCTGGAAGGCAAAGGAGAGGAAGCAGAGCTGAGCAGCTGTGGGTGAGAGCTCTGGGGGCCACTGGTGGCTGAGATGGGTGTGGAGGCCGGATGTCCTAGTGCGAAACGGCACAGACCTGAACAAGGAAAATGGGGTTAGAGAGAGACTTATGGGTACTAGAATAAAAGAGCTGGCTGGTGCTGGTGCTGTGCCTCAGGAGCGCCTCCCAAGATGCATTTGGAGTGCAGCCCCTGACTGGAGACCTGCATGGGTGGAGGGCAGCAGTGAGCAGTGGTGTGGGTGCAGTGAGCTGTGAGACCCTGGCAGGCCTGTACCAGCAAGGCCAGGATGGCAGGAGCTGCGAGCTGGTGCTGTCCCCAGCAGGGGCCAAATGGACCCCAGTGGCTGAGCTTTCATGTTTCTGCCACACTCAGCCACTAGGTGGGTGGCCTCCGGAGAGGATGACCACACGCGGCTTTGGGACAGCTCTCCAGGAGCTGCAGAGCTCAGGACTCGATCGTTTTTCAGTGTGTACCTCCTCCACCTGTCCCGGAAGGGAGCTATGGTCATTCCTGGTTCATACGCAGGGGGAGAAGCATGGGGAGACTGTGGCATTCACCCAAGGTCACCTGGTGGACAGGCGTGGAGCCAGGACCTCAGGCCTGGGAGTCTGGCTTCTACGCGGTTGTACTGAACCACCCTCACACATCCTGTCATGGCTTCTCTGTTGGGAGGGACAGAGGCTTAGCCAGGGGGAAGCCCGGGTCGGCCCTCTCCTCCCTTCAGCCCTGCTTTCCTCATACTCTATTTATTGCCATGGGAAGAAATGCCAGATTCAATAAAGCACACATTGGTTGATCAAGCAAAGACAAGCCCTGGAATTAATGAAATAAATACAGACCTGAGAGAAAACGCATCCTCGCACTTGCGCTCGTGCTGTTTTGCTAAGGTCGTCCACAATGGATGGATTGGCTTGGCAAGAAGAGGCATTGGTTAGCAATGGGGATTCTTGGAGTGGTGCTTAACAATTAGGTTTTTGAGATTATTCCTTCCTTTTTAAAATAGTACAATGCATCGGAGGATGATGCATATAGGGAAAATTTGGAACACATAAACATAAAGGAAAAGAAAGCCATTGTGTGACTTTTTGTAAGTTTTTCCCTGGGTAGGTGGCTGCAGAAAGTTTGAGGTGGGGATGGCAGGAAGGTGGGACTTGGGAGGCAGGGATGAAGATTTGGAAGGCAGGGGCCCCTCCTCTGAGGGCTGCAGCCAGTGACTCCGTCCTGAGCCCCAGATTCTCTTGTTCCTCTGCTCTGCGCTCCGCACCAGCACCTCCAGCAGCTGGGCCTCTGTGCCTCTCAGTCAGTGTGCAGGTCGTACATGGCCAGGTGAACGGTGGAGCAGGGCGCATGCCTGGAGACGAGGCTGCGTTGGTAGGCCGAGGATATCTCAGCACATGACTCCTTCCCTTCAGGTCTCCGTCCTCTTCCCTCTTCCTGCCGGAGATTTCTGCAGCAGGGGTTCTGGGCTCTGAGCTCAGGCCCAGAGGACAGGACAATTTTCTTCCTGCTCTCAATCAACCCAGCATTCATCCCTGCTGCCAGGGAGAGCAGCCAGTCTGATTTCTTGACATAAACACACTGAACAAGTAAGACAGGCCCCACGGAGTTATTTAAAACCAATCTGAGAGAGAGCATCTTGAATCTGAAGTTCTCGCCTAAATATAAACGGCAAAGCTTATTCAACATTAAATCAAATCAATGATAATTTGAGGACTAATTAGCATTTGGGGCTTTTTTCGGCAGCGTGGTGATGTGGTGTATAATGCTACGTGATTGGGGAGAAGCACGTAATTACGCGGCTGAATACATTGTCTCCTGGAGACTCTTGAAGGAGCAGATTCGCTTAGCCAGAGGCCTGCGCCGCGGAGAGGGCGGGTGCAGGCAGGTGAAGGGTCCCAGCCTGAGGCCGCAGCAGTGCAGCCGGATCCCGAGGGCGGGGCTGGTCTTGACAGCAGGATATTTATTGCCCTGCGTGTCAAGGTTGTTTCACCTCTTGTGTTGATCCTGAGAGAGTAAAGAGCAAATAACATTATTTTGAAATGCAACCGAACAAAGGGACCTATAATCTGGTAGGTTTGCTAGAAGCCAGGTGTCAAAATAATCATAGCAGCTACTCTTTGTGGAGTATTTTTACCTGCTTATGTTAAGCACTTGAGAAGGACATCAATGAAATTATCATCATCATCATCATCATCATCATCATCATCATCATCATCATCATAAGAAATCTGAGGCCCTGAGAAATGAAGAAATCTCGAGTCTTACAGTGTCTAGTGCTAGTTCCTGTTCTGTACTGATCCACACAAATTACATTGTTTCACTGTCCAGTAGGCCTGTGGAGGGTGAGGACTCTAACAGACAAGGAAGTCCTGGTTCAGAGAGATCAGGATTCACCCAAGGTTGCCCAGAAGTCGGTGGCTGGCGAGTCCTATCAGGAAGAGGACCACACTTCCGCCAGCAAGTCCGGTCTGACCCGTCAGGGTGAGGACTGGCTCGTGGCGGGGCTGATGGGAAGAGGCCATGTGGGAGGCACCTGTGTGGTGGCTGAAGCAGTGGAATGGTGACATCTGTGCCGAGTGGCTGTGCCGCTTTTCGTTCTGCTATGCCCTCTGCTCCTCTGGTTTCTCTCTCCACAGAGCACAAGGACGTGGACAGTCTGATGAGACCCAGGTTGCCCCTGCTGGAGGCTGGAGGCTGGGGGCATCCGGAGGACGCACGGACAGCACAGCACCCAGCGCGTCACCATGGCCCTTCTCTCCCAGGGACTCCAAGTTGCAGCACTGAAGCATTTACATGTGATCAACCAAGAGGCAGGTGTCTTGGAACAGAAAAGCGTGAAGAAAAGAAAGCCCTTTGGACGGAGGTTTTTTTTTTTTTTTTTTTTGATTGCCTATTAAGAGGCCAAGAAGTGGCTGCTTTTCCAAGCATGAGGCGGAGGATTCAGATTATCCTCATTCGGCCGGGGTAGGCCTGATGGGGGTCCGATTGCTGAGTGTTATGTTAGACACAGAAAGTGAGACAATTAGTCTTTTGAAGAGACAACTGAGATGGCATAAGTGGCACCAGGAAACAAGACTCTTCTTTTTCTTTAATCTAATGAGAAGAGCTCCAAGAGCTGAGGCTCAAGATCGTTTGTACAAGCAGTTGCTACAAATAGATTAGCAAATGCATTAGATTACTGTCTGCACTCTGATTTGATTTCAACAATAACTCAATTCTTTACTGAGCATCTACCATACACTAAGTGTTTGTACAAATAAGATTATGGATTATTTGGAACTGTGCCTCCAGCCTACACATAGAAGGCATTTAAGAGGGTCTATCTTTAAAAACACATGTAAAACAAGGCTGTGAAAATAGGACTAAACAATATCTTGGAGGGGGATAGAGGCAAAAATAAAATCACTGGCCACATGGGCTGCTATATTACTGTGTTGAAGATTAAGATCAGCTCGAAATTTCCTGGTGGAAAGGGCAAAAGAGGACATGGTGGATGCGTATTTGAACTATCAGGTAGAAGTAAGGGCATTCGGAAATGTGGACGTTTTATTTTTACTAATTTTCAGTGCAGCTTTGATGGTCAAACTCCCTAAACAGCAGTTGAGTGTTTTTTATTTTATTTTGTATTTAGGACAGGGTTTACAGGGTCTATAGACCTCACTGCGTAGATCAGACTTGTAGTGATCCTCCTGTTTACAGCCTCCCAGGTGCTGGGATTACAGATATAGGCCAGCATGCCCAGTCTCAATCACAGTTTCAGTGTGCCCGGGAGGCGGGGCCGGCTGTGTCTGCCTAAGCAGGTGCTTTAATTCACTGAGCTATTTGGCCCTCCCTAAGTCTTATTTATTTAAATAGCTCAGGCACCTGATAGAATGTGCGTCACGTCCATGATGGATAGTAGGAGAGTTCATGGAATCTGTTTCACTGATGCATTGGTTAGAGGGTGTCAGGAGGAGGCAAGGACTGTTCAGTGGGTAGAGTGGTGTTACCTGTCTCCAGAGAGCCTTTTGTGGAGGTGAAAGTTAATTGAAAACAAGATACATCTTCCTGGCAATTTGCTTGGGCACAAAGGCAGGACTCAGAATACTAAAAGGATGACTCAGCCCACGAGTCGAGACGTGGGGTAATGACCTGGAGGAGGAACGGGGATGAACAAGACAGGGCAAGAGACACGAGAGACGGAGACAAGACAGGCTTTCTGATCAAGTCTCGTTTATTGAGGAAGTGAACAGGGTCTAAATAGCTGTATAGTGGAAGTAGTTGGGTGGGACTAGTTGTGGATTGGAAGTGAAGGTCCAGGACCACAGGAAGATGTCGAGGCAAACAGGGATTGGTGCTGCAGCACTTCTTGCCCAAATAAGGGAAAACATAACAGGAGCGTTCTATTGCCCCCCACAAAAGGAGAACAGGGATAGAGGCAGTGTTTCTTCTAGGAAACTCTGGGGGAATCACAAAGTTAGCCTTTCATCAAACAGCGACAAAGGTCAAGGACAATGATAGATATCAGAGAATTCATTCTACACATTTCCAGAGCAAGAAGGGGCCCTCTCAGTTGGGCCTAAACTGGAACACAGAACTTACGCACCTCCAAGCACATGAATCGTAGGGTGTTTGATATAACAAATTGGTAATAGGGGCCCGAGAGGACAAGACAAGATAGCAAGGCAGCTCAGATTGGGGCACCAGGGAGCCACCACATCTTCCAAACCAGGAGGAGGAGGTGGTGTTCTGAGAGCCTAAGGCATCGATCCCGGCAGGGCGTCAGATCCGTGGGATGCGTGCCAGGCGGGAGCTGGCTGCAGTGGGTTCACTGCTATGGCCTGCGAAGGGCACCAGGGAGACTGACAGCGGAGCTGGGGTTTCCCTTCCTGCGCTCTTCTCGCTTTGGCAGAACCCATCCAAAACCTACTGATGTGAGACTCTAGAATCCTCGACCTCAGGTCTCACCCCCTCCAGGACCAGCAACGAGTAGAGAAAAGGTAAAGAAGGATCTGAGGAAAGAGCCCAGGAGCACACAGGACACATATCCGGGTTTACACTCCAGTACTGCTGTTGTAGCCCAGCCTAGAACACAGACAAGGCCTCAAAATGGCAATGAGAGTATCTAACTCAAGAGTGAAGATCAAGTGAGAATACAACTGCAGAACACAGCAGACGCAGGGGGAGCACAGCCTGTGGCCGCTCGGAGCGTGCATGCCACCGTGACCGGCAGGACGGCATGCGCATGGCGATCTTCTGCAGCGGAATCTACTTGCTGTTCAGAACTCAGTTTAAATGGCAGTACCCTGATGAGGCCTCTCCGGGTGTCCATCATGTGTGTCACACACAGTACGAGTGTGTCTCTGTCAGGACACATTCCGTGCCACGACAGGATTACCTATTTACACGCTTATTTCCTTTCTTTGCAGGAAAGAGTGTGCACTTTGTTATCCACCCCAGTCCTAGTGTAGGATTTGGAACAGAATTGTACATAACACATGTCTGTTGAATGAATAATCACTACCATTCGTGCACGGAACTAAGGGGAACAATTTTCTTAGCATGGCAATCTGCCTTCCCAGCCTCCTCTACATTAGAGATAACTGTGGCTGACTTCTAAGCCAAACCTAAACAAGACAGTGAAGCTGCAATCACACCATGAATAGAAGATGGGAAAAACATGAAGGAAATATTAGGCTTGGTTAGGGCAAGTTGGGAGAAACAGTGGATGTCTACTGAGTCTCAATCTAGTGTCTCTCTCTCTCTCTGGAGAAGATGATCATAGGGATTATGCTTATGCAGAGATTCTGACCACTTTCTCACCCTTTGGACCTAATAGAGGAGGACATGAGACCCAAGTGATCCAAGCTGTGGTCCAGCCTAACCCTCTATCCCTTGGCAGTTTACAGCATGAATCTATGGAGAGAATCCAATCACTTCCTGATGACACACTCAGGAACATTGGCAGCTACACATCTTATCCCAGCAATGTGCAGTGGGATCACTCAGCAGAGGGAAGACTAAGGGAACCGTGCAGAGAGGAGTGGAAGGGTGAAGACCAATGAGTCTGCAGTCCCTGCTTCCCCTGTTCTGCCAGATTTTTGTCTGTGGGCTCTATGATTCACCACAGTTTCTTTATAAACCCTCCCAGCTCCTGTTGAGCTAGTTTAGGTGTGATTTTTGTTACATGTAAACAACAACATTTTCATCCAAAAGGGCTATGGAAGGAAATAGAAGTAGGAAAGTAACTGGAGACTAAAATATCAATAACCATAACAACCATGATGCAGCCTTAGTGTTTTGTTGTGTAGGCAAGTGCAGCCTCTGCACATGTTTGAGGCAGGGGGTCAGATGCACTGCTTGTGTTACATGAAGCGGCTTGGCTGCCCCCGTGCAAGTGTGCATTCTCCCCTCTGACCCTCCTGGAGCTCAGAGGCCAGGGTGGGTGAGCACTCCTAGGGATGTGTCTCCTCACTCCCTACCCAAACACCTCTGCCCAGGAGGGCACCCAGCGCACCTCTGCAACTCCCAAAACTCCTTTTCTTATAGATGTGTTGTTTCACAATGATATGGTCTCTGGCAGGGAGTAAGTTGTCCTCCTAGAGCCACTGCTGATACCATGGACAGGTGTCCAGTGTCTGTTAGTTGCAGGTGGGGTTGCATTCAGCACATCAGAAAGCAACCAATATTGACAATGCATGCTTCGATTAGCTAAAAATTCATTCTTGCTGCCTTTCAGGTCTTAAATTTGAGGTGAGTAAAGATCTGGGCTCCCCGGGAGGACCAAGAGCCCAGGGCCATTAATCAAATGGACACTGGGGGGTGAGACGGACAGAGTGCGGGGCAGCGACTCGGAAGCCCGGCTCTCTACTCAGAAGTGGCCAACATTGGGCACCCAGGTTTCCTCATCTGTGCAGTATGCTCAGAGAAGGGAGACACAAAGCGCTGTCCCTGACCTTGTGGAGAGGGATACAGGCAAGTAGCTGCTGGGAGAACAGGCTGTAGTCATTTTTTGTTGCTGGGTAACATATTACCACAAAGGAAGTGGCAGCAGCATTCACTCATTCACTCAGGTGGGAGCACTGCTCGGGGTCTCACTGGGCCCAAGCAGGTGTGGCTGGGATGGGATCTCACCTGAGGCCCTGGGCAGACGCTGTTCTTGTGCTCTTTCAGATCATTGGTGGCATCTGGTTCCTCTACACCTTGCTGGCTGCCACGCCAGGGGCCACCCACTGTCCGCTGTTCCTAGAGGTCACTGTGTTCTTGCTCATGGGGTGCCTGCCCTCCATCTTTGAACTCTCCAGCGAGATTCAAGACCTTCTTGGTCTTTGAAGTTCTCCTGTCTTCTTGTTCTGCTGCTGCCAGCCTCACAGCTCCTGGAGCTTGGCCCAGGTCAGCCACATGGTCTTTCTGTTCTGTGCTTATAGCTCAGCCAGTCATGTATGTGAGCTTGCACAGTGGCCACAGGTCCCTTCATAGACATTCTGCCCTCCACAGGGATGTGGAAGTTCATCACAGAGCCCTGAGTGCGAGTGCCCCACTCCTGTGGGACTGAAGCTGGCTCCTTGGCAGAGGAGAGGCCTGACTGGATTTTACAAGAATGGATTAGACTTCAGCAAGAGGAGAAAAGGAGTGTGGGAGACAACTGGAGAGAACAGGCAGCCCAGCCCGAGATGAATGCCATGCTTTCTCCTCTCTCTGCAGTTCTAACCCAGGGTGGATTCTCTCTCTGCAGTTTTTTTTTTTTTTTTTTTTTTGTTTTTTTCTTGATGAATTAATTACTGGCTGGCTAGAGGTTGTTGTAATGATTAAATAATATAATAGCTAGAAAGTTTTTCGAACTGTGCTTAGAACAAACAAAATGATTAATATATACTACCCAATATAATTACACAATGAAAAATAGGAAAACCCTTGCAAATAGATCTAGAATATTTATTTGTTTGCTTACAGATATTTATTAAGAATACACTACAAGTGAGAGTGAGGTGCTGGGAGGATAGTGGAGAAGGGAACCAACCATTCTGAATTGCTGGGTGCTGTCCCCAAGAGCGGGGACAGACAAGCAAAAGGGCAGCTAGACCCAGTGTGCTGGGCACTATCATGGATTTCCATTGCTTTGTTTCTGTCTCTGACTTTGGAATATTGTTTTCATTTTTGTTCCCTTAATTACTTAAGCATGAACATCTGTCCTTTAGGTCAGTGTCCCTCTTTTATCCCAGGCCCTCCTGCCAGCCCCCTTGTTGTCCTGCTTGCCTTCCCCTGGATCTGAGCACCACTAGGGCAGAAAGTCTAGCTTAGCAAATCACTGTGTGTCTCCACTGGCAGCACAGTAGACCTCAAGAACTGAGTGCTGGTTGAATGAGTATAGACTTCAGTTTCCTGTTTGGATATAACCCATCATTTTAGCTTCTTTATTCTAGATAAATATTTTCACCACGCTTGATATGCACCAGTAAATCAGTCACAGAGCCAAGACCCATGCCCACCAGGCTGTACTCACTCAGCCTGAGTAAGTGTGCAGCTCCAGGCCTTGCCCAGCTTGGTATTTGATATTCTCAGTAATGATAGAAATATTAAAAGTAAGAACAACTTACTTTTAATTATTGTATTGTAGAGTAGTTCCTGAATTAAATGTGTACCATCAGTTCCTATACTAAGGCATAAGATTTGTCTTTGGAGTTAAGGAAGTAACTTGGAGGCAAAGAACCTGCCTCTCAGAGGAGGTAAGTTTCCTGCACAGGGCCCCGGGCCAGCATGCAGCAGGTCCAAGATGGAAGGCCCGGTTGGTTTGATCCCAAACCTTGGCTCTTTGCATATGATTTAGTGTTTTGGCTGATTGTTTTCTCTGAACTGATGACTTCTCTTCTAGTGACTACTCACTTAAATATCCAAATTCCCCTCTCAGATACTAATAATGTGCAGGTGGCCATCAGAGCCTTACCATCACAGGGACAAAGAGTGCTCGACAGCACATAGTGGTGATTGCTGAGACCAAGATTTGCTTCCCTGTGACATCAGCTCACGTACCACCCCTGCCTTGTCCCATCTCAGGGCTGGGTCCCATCCTCTGACAATAATAAGAAGAACTATACTTTCCAAGACATCCCAGAGCACGTGGGGTACCAGCTTTCCATCTATAGGACTTTTCCTAAAATTCTGTGCTGCCCAAGCAAGAGAAGACCATGGGTGCTGAGACACAGCGAGTGCATGCAGACTCCTGAAGGCCAGGCATACAGGCAAGGTCCTCTTTCATCCTAGCACCCATACTAGGATTTGGCACATAAAGGCTGTCTGGTGCATTCTAGCTAGGAGAGGGAGGAGAGGGAAAAGGGGGCCAAGAAGCAAAAACACACTCTCCCTGTGCTTGGTGGTGGGTCCAAGTCAAGAAAGGAAAACATGGTAGAATTTGGCAAAATGAACTGAATGCTTCTCACTGTGGGGAAGGCCGAGTGCTTTCACATTTCTAATCGGAAGAAAATTAGCATCAGTGTATGATTTGCACCACTAGAAATTCAGCTCATGAATAGGACAGAATCCTAACAAGGCAGGCTCCTTAACAAGGCAACCAAGACACTGGCCACACAGTGGGAACTGCAGCAAAGTGAGCTTGCTGTAAGAATTTCTAAACTGTGGCCCTTAATCGTTAAGCTTACCACTAACCACAAACAAGTAGCTCTCTAAGCTGACTGGGGCACTGTGCTGCATGCTGTGGACTGAGACTGCCTCTGGATAGCAGGATGACCCATTTGTTAGACATGCACAGACACCAGAGAAACACCCAGGCACCTCGGAACAAAACGACTTAGTTCCATTGCGAACTGGTCACGAGACCACTCTTTATCAACTTACTAAGTTGGAGCACTATGATGATAGCTCTTGCCGATTTTAGCAATGATTCCAGTGTGTATTAAACACACGATGTTACAGTTTAGGAGGAAAAGGGATTATAAAGAGTAATATTGCACCTGACTTAGTTTTCTATTAGGTGATCAATAGCAGCCTCTTGTCTGTGTCTGTTTCTGCCCAGCCTTGAGTTTTTGTTTCTTCCCGAGCGTTGCGTTTCCTCCGTCCTCTGCCACATGTACGTCCGGTGCCTGCTGTCCCGCTGCATCACCCTGTCTCGCGCACAGAGCAGTGTGTCAGGCTGACTTCCTCCTGCACAGAGCTAGTGCTGAGGCCAGAGCCTCCCTGCTTCTGTTTCTGTTACTGTGACTGAGTCATAATAAACCTTTCCTTCTAAGATGAAAAAAAAAATAGCTCTCTATCTAGGGCAGGCCCACAAATGACCTTACGCAGCACAGATGAGCTCCGACTCAGAGCAGGGCTAATCTTTTTAATTTTTTTCCTTTTCTTTATCTTCTTTAAATTTAATTTCATTTTTGAAGAGTAAAAGCCGAAGCAAAAACAAAGAGAAAAAAATGACAGAAACAGGGTAACATACAACAATACATATGTTACAGATTTTCAAAACAGGAATAGCTAATTAACAATGGTTGTTATATTATCTATTTTTAACATCAAATATGTTGCTCAGATTAACAGATACAGTTATGCAAGATTGGACAAATAATTAAATATTAACACTTGCTTTCAACAAATCTTAATTTTTTCCTTGCTTTTAAAAATTATTTTAAAGAGAATATAATAATTGATAAGACATTAGGAATAGTACACATTTAGAAGACCAAGATGAGAGATGTTCAACCATGGGTTTTGTATTATACACTGCTGTCCTTGATGTAGTTGCTCAGATCACAGATATCAGCATACAGAGTTAGTAAAGGTGAAAATTCTAAACATTAACTGCTATTGTCAAAAACCTGATGGAAATTATTAGTACAATCATCTCATCCATCATGTATATGTACCTGCATGATTCCCCCACTTCCTTTTCCTCTATCTTTTCTCCTTTCTTTCATCTGCATTGTTTAATCCTTAAGTTCACTTTCTTTCCATTTTACTATATCTATTATACCTTTCAGGTTTTATTTATTCTTTCAGGTTCTTACATTAGGGAGACAGTATGAGATTTACACAGGTTGGTCAGATGTATTTCACTTATGAGTATATCCTCTTGTTGCATCCACTTACCTAAAAAGCCTTCAAGTTTGTCTTTCTTTATAGCTGAGTAGTACTCCACTGTATAAAAATGCCACAACTTTTTCATCCATTCCTCACGTGATGGGGGCATTTTGGTTGTTTCCAAGATTTGGCTATGACAAATTGTGTTGCTATAAACATGGATACACGTATATCACTATGGTATGATGTTTTCAGTTCTTTTGGGAAAATGCCCAGGAGAGGAATAGCTACACTGGATGGGATTTCCAGTCCTACTTTTTTGAGGAGTCTTCATACTGTTTTCCATAGTGGTTGTATCAGTCTACATTTCCACCAAGAGTGGAGAAGTGTTTCTTTTTCCCCACAGCCTCTCCAGCGTTTGTTATTAGTTGATTTCTTTATGATAGCCATTCTTTCTAGGGTGAGATATTATCTCAGTATTGTTTTAGGTTGCTTTTCTCAAATGGCCAGTGCTGTGGAACATTTTTTTTTCATGTATTTATTTGTCACTTGTATTTCCTCCTCTGAGAAGTGTGTATTCATCTCAGATGCCCATTTTTTTGATTGGGTCTTTAAATTTTGGGGCCAAGATTTTTTTAGTTCTTTATATAATGTAGATAAAAGCTTTTGTCTGAGTGATTGTTGGTTATGAATTTTCCCCCAATTTGTGGGTTGTCTTTTCACTCTGTTGGTGATTTCTTTTGACATGAAGAAACTTTTCAATAGGATGAGATCCCAGAATCATCTTTGGAATAGTTCCCATGCTGTTTGGTTTTTGTTCATGAACTGTCTGCCTACTCCTATGTCATCAAGGTTTTCACCTATTTTTTCTTCCAGGAGATTTAGTGTTTCTGTTTTAATGTTTAGATCTTTAATCTATTTTGACTTTAGTTTAGTGCATGGCAATAGACCTGGATCTAGTCTTAGTTTTCAGTGTGTTGAGATCCAGTTTTTCCAGCACCATTTGTTAAAGAGGCTGTCTTTCTTTCAGTGAACATTTTTGTCCCCTCTGTTGAAGATATAGCAGGGTTAGTCTTATTCAATGCTGAGCAGTTGTTACTCTCCCAACCTTCCAAATTGCCTGATCTGTAAAATTAGAAAGATAACAATACCTCCTTTGGGAGTTGGAGTAAGGATTAAATAGAACCACTCATTCAATACCATCTCCCAAACATTTCTGGAGTTTGTTATGACAAATACTCTTTAAAAAATGCTGGATAAAATGTAGTGAACAAAATGTAACCCTTGTTGTCATGGAGCTTAGATTTTGGAAAGATAATCTATAAAAAAGGTGATCTAATGCCTAACAACTGCCAATTGTTTGCTATTTGGCAAGTCCCTTCACTTTATTAGAGTCAGTTTACTAAAATGGAGCCAAAACAACACCTTCTGTGCTTGTTTTGACCATCTAATGAGATCAGAGAGGTGATTACTCATGTTCCTGGCAAATCAACTCAGGAGTTAAGTGCCAAGGGTCAGGTTTCATGATCTTAGGGTTCAGAGTCATAGATTCCACTCAGACACTGAGCCAGCGTTGTGGGGAACTTCTTTCTGCAACAAAGGGAGTACACAGCTGAAGGATCTAGCAGGCTCAGGAACCATGTGGGACATGATTATCTAAAGTCTGGTGAACAAAGCAAGTGAACAGAGCAAGGAGAACAGAGAGCATCACTGCAGAAAGAGCAAAAGGAGACCTGAGCCACAGGACAGGATCCAGATTTCAGAATCAGATGAGTAAGAACAACAAGAGACAGGAACGATAATAAGCAGGGATTGCTAACCTTTTAGAGCTTCTAACATTATAAACTTCCCTCTGTGGTACGTGTGATGTAGGTTTGCTACCTCTGGTAGAGCTTGCTTGAATTTGCACTGGGACAGCATACATGAGAGTGAGGCAAAGTTCAAAGGATGGGTTGAAATAGACCCCATCCCTACGGGCTATTGCCAAGAAAAGTAGGGACCTTCTGTAACCACACTCATGGGGTGAGATCGCTGCTAGGACAGGAGATAGCATTATAGCCAGGAGGTGTGAAAAATTAAATAGGGGATGAGGCTGAGGAATGTTCTGGTAAGAGGTTAGAATTCATACTGGCTTCCATGGTGTGCATGCACTTGTGCTCCCTTTCATAAGCTGAACCATAATTCCCAATGTGATGCTATTTGAAGATGGGGACCATGGGAGGGTAATTAGGTTACAAGGGTGAGGCCCTCATGAAGTCATTAGTGCCCTTATACGAAGCCCAAGAACTTTATTCTGTCTCTGTGTCTCTATCTGTTTTTTTCCACTACAATGTGAGGATACAAAGAAAAGGCAGGCATCTGGAAACTAGGAAGAGGTCTCTCCTCAGGAGGCAGTTTGACTGGTACTCTGATCTTGGACTTCCAGCCAGGAGAACTGTGAGAAATAAATTTAGCTGTCAAGCTCCCCTGGCTAGTGTATTTTGCTATGACAGCCCCAATGGATGGACCCAATGGGTGACCTCTCGTAGCCCCTTCACAATGCTCTCTATCATTTTTCATCCTATGTGCCCAGGGAAGCAACAAACATGGAGAGCAATTGGTTGTCTTATCCTTGGATATCTGACAAGTTCAGCTGGTGGATGTTGGAGACAGGCAGGAGACTGGAGGTGGAAGACAGAGGGTCAGGTATTTGCTCCCTAGGTTCTTTCCTTTGGGCAGCTATGGGAAGTCTGTGCCTTCAGCTGGCAGGTCACTGACCATGTCTTGCATACTGGAAACTGCTGGTCCCCTGTGCTCATGCAGACCTAGAACTGCCAGGGAGTCCCACCTATAGTGAGCCCCAGGATGCTGTGCTTCCCTGTACCCATAACTTTATAAAGAGTACTGTGGTCCTGATTGGCTGTATCATCTGTTTCCTGTTGGCTGCCCAAGTAATGCATAAACTTTAGGGCTCAGTTCCAAAGCTCTGTCTTAGGGGGTTCTGTTTGCATAACAAGGAGTGGGCCAGCCCAATTTAAAGAGATAGGGCTTGAAGAGTAGGGAGGCTTGCAAGTAGCCCTGCTGGGGCCTGGGTCATAACCAGGGAAGATGCCAGGGCTTCAGGATGGTGGCTCATATTGACCTGTGCACTTACTGTGAGCTAGGAAGTGCTCCCCAGCACCCTTTGTGTGTACACCTTGCACCCTCAGAATGCACAGCAGACCGGTGGTGCCCCTACTCCTGTCTCTCCAAAGTTTAGGACCAAGGACAGGCAACTAGTCCCTTGCCTGAGGTCGTGCAAGTGGTTAGTGGCTGCAGCTGAGACAGTCTCACAATGGAGTCTGAAGCCTTAACGATCAAAACTCTCCTCTCCACACACTTATTATTCATTTCCAAGTGCTGGGCTGTTCCTATCTTGTTCTCTAGCTTGCTCTGAAAATTGCCGATGACACTTGTGTCAACACTAGCACTTTCATCGCATCTGTATATTTTGAGAATCCTCATTCTGATTGAGTTCTTATAAGTTCTGGGGAGTCATGCAAAGATTAAGCACCAAGCCCAAGGGCTCCAGAACCAGTGAGTGGTGCAGACCGGCCTTGAGCCCAACCTTCCTAAGCATTTACATTTATCTCATAAGCCTTGGGAATTCCCACAAAGAAAGCCCATGGTATGTCTTTTATATTGGCACAACCCACTAACTGGTTCGTGGTAATAGCCCAATATGTATTCCTAAAAAGCCAGAGCTGGTTGTGGTATGAGGGAAAACCCTCCCATTATTCTTTATGTTCTCTTTTTTCAGTGAACTGCATCACTAGGCCTCAGAGCTGCTCTTTGCATTGCTCAGCTTACTTGGCACCTTCCTTTCTTGAAGCCACACGAGCAGGGGTTCCTCTTGCTTGGTAGGACATTGACTCCACCTTCTGGTGCATGAGCAGGGGACTGTGGCTCCCTGGAGCGTTTATTTACTTCCTTTATCTTACCTTGATTCTGGAAGTGATGAAATGAGACCTGCTCTTTTATGGTAAGTCAAAGTCATAGCTGGTGTGCAGTCCCTTCTCTGCCATGTAGCTGTGCCTGGATTACCTGGCCTCTGTGTGTTTCTGTAGCTATGAAATGGGCATAATGAAGGATCTAGTTTGCAAGTTGTGATAATCAAAGGGGAAAATATCAATCTTTCATTCTAGGACTTTAAGAGGCAAATGCCAATACACAGCTCCACATGCAAGAAGTGGGTCCAGGCTAATGCTGTGAGCTATCCAGGGAAGAAGAATTAGTCCCCATTGTTCCCGATGTAAGTCCAGCACTTGTGGAAGGAGAGGAAAAGAGGAAAGGTTGAGTAGGAAGTGCCACCGACTGTGGTTCAGCTCTGAGAAAGTCTCAGTCAAGCTGACAGAAGCCACTGGCAACAAGATTGCCCATCTAGGACTTTGGCATTGGACAGAGAAGGCCTAGATCTGCAGGCTTTGGTTGTGACTGTCCTAAGGTGGAAGCCACCATGGCTGCACAGTGCATGGCACGGTTAGCCCAGTGTCTGACCCAAGCACATATGCAAAAAGTACTAGCTTCTGGCATCATCATTATTTTTTTTTTAATTAGGAGCCTGAGGAGGGGAAACAAGCACTATTGTGCTTTTCACTTTGGTGAGCTAGCGGTGCATCTGCCTAAGTCAAACAGAAATTGATTATAGAACACTTATTACAAAGGATGAGACAGGTCTTATTTGAGCTATTATACTAGGGGAAAGAGGCTCCATTATAGAACTTAGTTCAAGTTAAAGGAGGGAAGACAGATACAGACTTATCAAATAGCAGAGTGAGGGGTGTACAGATGGATAGCTTCTAAAAGGAACTTGACTGGTCATCCAGAATAGGGGATTGCCAGGTGTCACACAGCACATGCCTGTGACCCTAGCACTCAGGGAGGCTGAGGCGAGAACACAAGTTTGAGCTCAGTCTGGTAACTCAATTTTTTTTTTTTTTTTTTTTTTTTTTTTTTTTTTTTTTGTATTTTAGGGAAGGGTCTATAAGGTGTTCAGGGTCTCACTACTAGATCAGACTCATAGTGATCCGCCTGTTTACAGCCTCCCAAGAGCTGGGGTTACAGGCGTGTGCCACCACACCCAGTCTCAATTGCTGTCTCAGTACACCCCAGGGGTGGGGCTGGCACAGCATGCCCAAGGATTGAAGCTCCAGTCCCTGCACCTGCTTGCAAGCACTTTAATCTGCTAAGCTATTTGGCCAGCCTGGTAACTTAACTTTTAAGGAAACTCTCTGTCTTGAGGGTAATGGGGTGCTAGGAAGGGCTGGGCTTCAAAGGCTTTGCGTTCATTCTCCAGCATTAAAAATGGGGGTGGGGTCCTTGCTAAACTCGCTCAAAAGAATTCTTGCTAGAGGCAGGCCCAGGATTTAAATGTCAGTTGTGAGGGAGGAGGAACTGGTTACAGATATCAAGGTGAGGAGATTCTCACAAGGACATGGGAGAATCACTTGCTACACCTGGGCTTGGCCAGCCAAATCAGGGCCCAAAGGTGGGACAAAGTGTGAGAGAGGGCACAGGCAGCCTGACCATGGTCATCTGTCTTCTCCTGAGGAGGGGGGCATGGATCAGTCAGTCTTCCTGTCACCGAGACCCAAAGCCCCACACCCTGAACTCAGAGGGGGAGAGACACAGCTTGGCTCATGGGCATAGTGGGCTCCTGCCACAGTCAGCTTCTGAAGCAGAAGCGCTTGGAGAGCAAGCTGCTCACCCTGTGGGAGTCAGGAGGTGGAGACAGAGGGGAAGAACCAGAGGGTGCCCTTCAGGGTCATAGCCTCAAGGACCCCATCCTTGGCCTGGACCAGCTCCCGCCTCTGAACAGCATGGTCAGCTCTGAACTTGGCAATAGAGACTTTTGGAGAGATATCTTTGGCTTAAGGCACAACAGAACCTTAATTGTGAGTCATGTGAGCCTCATTTTTACTGGAGCCCTGGGTCTCTTCCAGGGTCTGGCCCAGGGAAAGGTCCTCAGAGCCATCGCTTAAGCAGTGTGAGCACGCAGAGGGAGGGGCCTGGGGTTAAGCCTGTTCCTGCAGTGCAGGAACACAGGGCCTTCTGGATCTCCCTTAAATGGTGACAAGTGGTCTCCCAGGGCCTAGCCTTGGTAGCAAACACCTGGGCGGTCTGTGTGCAAGGATACCGGGCAGCGACTGTGTCCAGGCAGCAGCCCTGGAAGTGACGCCCTGTGTATAGTCTGTTCTGGGGCTCTCTAGGCAAAGGCACTGTTGAGTCAGAAGAAGGCCAGAGCGCCATGGCAGTCTTCATTCTAAATTTAACATTTTGTCAGCAAATAATTCAGAGTAAAAAATCCCTGCACGCACTGCGCTTCCCTGTTACCCTCAGCTTCCCACGAAACCCTCTGTACGGCATCCAGGATGCTCCTTCCACTTGTGTTCCTTTTTCTCTCACCTTTCTTTCTTGGCAGTGGCTAGCCAAGTGCTCACTTGACTCATTGCCTCAATCAAAATGTTCATGGAAGGAAAAAGTGCACTTTTTTAAAAAAAATCAAGGTGTTGGGTTAACAAGGTCTGGACAGAAATTATCAAGGTTCGGTTTTCTCCTGCTGTCCGAGCACCCAAGAACCCATTTATTTATTACTCTCCACAGTGAGCAGCCCCTTTCCTCTTTTGCTGAGCTGGTAACTCTGAAGTACTTTCTTTCAGGCAGCTCTAAGTCTACTCCTGTTGATCCATACTGGATCTTCGAGGATGCTCACAGCATTTGTTACCCAGTCATTAGCGCCCATGGATCAGCTACAGGGTGCTTGTTGTCTGGGAAAGAGGCTCACAGCAGGGGAACGTTCCTGTCCTCCCATTTCAAAGAGATTTGCAAAGGTCTACAATGAGCAAGGCAGCACAGGATAGGGAAAGCCCTGGCCTGGCACTGGAGATCCAGGTTTGAAGGTGCTTTACGCTTCCTACCAGCCAGAAAACCCTGGGCTGAGTGCCTGGACCTACGGAGCTTTCAGCTCTTCATTGGCAAAAACATAGAGAGCTGGGAGAAGGCTGACCACCATCCCCCCTGCTCCCCTTCCAGTCACTAAAGAGAGAGGGCTGACTCCCTGGGCACCCCTGTAAAGCACCTGTGCTGATAGAGCTTTGGGAAAAGCAGCTCTATTGAAATGTAAGCACCCCTGGGAAGGGTGACCTGCTAAATGCAAACATGTCGGGTCCTCAAGGGGAGGTTTCTGCAGCCTGTCCTGTGACACCAGAGGCCATTTAAGTCTCCTCCTAGCTAGAGGCAGCACCCTAGACCAGAAATCTATAGCTGCTGCCTGCTTTACATAACATGATCTTAAACCTTTACAATGCCCTGCAAGGAAGCAACACTATCTACAGTTTATAGCTAAGAAAATGAATGCTCGGAGCCTCTGAGGCTGATCTCTTCTATTATCATCCCTTTTCTTCAGCTCAGTTCCAGCCCCTCCAAGTTCACACAGCGTAGCAATTATTCATTCACTCAGAACGGCAAGACCCTCAAGGCACCCTTTGAGGCTGTGCGTGGGATACATGTTCAGCAAGTGCTGTCTTTCTGTCTGAGATTTGACCAGGCTGATGCTGGAGGCTGCGGAATACCCAAGACTCACCTTAGGAAGTAAAGCCTTGTCTGGCTATTGGAGGCAGAGAAGGGCAACTCAGACTGGGTAGTGCCCACAGCCTAGAAATCTAGAGATTTCTGCACAGAAGGATGGCGAGACAGGAAGCCACAGTGGTTTAAGGCTAACCAGCATGTTGCCAAGCCTGTGAGGGGAAATCTGAGGACAAAACGCAGGGAGATGAAATCTCTGCAGTCTGCTGGGGTGGCTGGATGGCAAGGGCATGTGCTGGCATCTCTTCCTGCTTGAGACCCAGGTGCATTCTGGGAACTTGCAGCTTACCTAAGCCTCTGGGTGGGGAGGAGGCGCCTCAGATGTGGAAAGAGGAGGGAGGAGAAGTCAGGAAATAAGTTGCTTCTCACAGTCCTAGGCATTCGATAGACGGTTGGAGCAAGGCAGTGTTGTGATGCTGCTGTCACGGCTCCCCACACCCACCCATCCTGCAGTCTGCAGTGAAAGAAACTCTGAAGCAAAAAGATCCCCATCTAAAGGGATGACTGTCTAATTGGATGCCTTGCTGATGTTTAGTGAAAAGGGAGGCAGAAATGCTTTGTGAGATCAGGCCTTCTAAACAGCGCCCAAACTATGCTTAGCCTACTAGGTTGGGTAGTGTATGACTGAAACATATTTTAAACTGCACAGGGCAGGGTCAAGGTTGATTCATCTTTGCACTGTCAGCATCTAGCAGTGTGATTGGTGGGTAGTAGGCCCTTGATAAAGGCTGAAAAAAGAAATGCTAGATCTGAACTTGATGAGTACTGCTCTTAAGACTTGCCTTATGATGAGTAATTTTCTCTTCCTCTGTCACCAGACATGCAGCTGTCAGAGCTTGATGTGGTGCCTAAAGGTTAGAGTTGTTATTTGACTTGCAAAATTGATTGCTTTGTAGGGTGGAGAGAATCTTATTTGAAGAATCAGCTTCTGCTTATAAAGCTACAACTGGTGACCTTGGAAAAGGCTATGGAGCTCTTTGAAACTCAATCTAGCATTCAAACAAAGGGGAACAATCAAGGTTCTTGTACATTTCAGTGTGGTGGTCCTATAAGTAGGTGCCTGACAAGGATGTGGGTTACAGAGTCCAGCTGGGAGGCAGTCCTGGGGAGCACAAGGGAGTAGAGAAAGGAGGGCAGGGAGGAGAAACAGTCACTACCACGTGTACTAGTGCCGGGCCTCGCCCTGAGGAGGCCGTGAGCAACCTTAAAGGCTTAGGCCTCCTGCTCTCCCTGGAGACAAGTTGGACGCTGGAGCTCTGCTCCCATCCTGCACCCGTTGATTGGGCTTCATCTTTGGGTGTTTGCCTCCTCCAGGTTCTGGTTCTGTACCCCTGTGGGCCCCATGAGCCCTGGCTAGATGCTCAGCAGAGGAGCCACTGGATGAGCCACTGTTCCTGAAGGGCTGGGGGTGAGCTGGGGGTGGGGCAAGGGCCTCTGTGTCCCCAGCATCACTTACCTGATTCATAGACAGAAGGCTGCGTGGTGGCCCTCACACACCGAAGGGCCAGGAACTTGCAATGAGCATTTTCCTTCTTATCAGCACCCTCCCCAGAGTATCACCTCGCCCCTCCAGTGTTCCCTTCCCTCTGTCTCCTCAGTGCTGTGCCCTTTGAGTCAGTCTAACCAGATAGCTTGCTGGGCTCTGAGGGGTCCTTGGAGGAGCCCACAGAGCTCGGGGGGGGGGCGCTCATAATTTCTTCAGGAGCACAGGCTTCCTCCTGAGGTAATGAGGGACCCCTTACCTCCTCTCTGCTGTTGGGGAGCCAGCTCTTCCCTCCCCCACAACCAACAAGAGGGGCTCTGACCATTTGTGGAGTCCTGGTTGAGCTGGCTCTTTCCTCCACAGGGAGAATGCAGCAGCGGGGAGTGCTCCTGTCACAGCCACCCTGCACAAGGTGCCCGGGAAAACCCTCATTATGGAGCTTTCCCAGCCTGTCAGCTGCAGCAGAGGACACCTCAGATTCAGCCTTGTAATGAGATTTCCACGGGGCTGGTTCAGGCATTCTTAGCACAGTGGTGATTCTGAGCCCTTTCCTTTAGCAAAACCAGTTTTAGTTTTAGTCTACAATTAACTATCGCAGGAATGAAGCAGCATGGGGAATGTGTTGACCATTTGGTAGGACTCTTGGTAATTACAGTGACTTGATCTCTTTTGGATACAAGCCTTAAAGATTCCCATGCTCTGATTCAGTGACTTTTATTTCTTGGCATGTGTTGTAAGGGAACAATACACAGAGGCCTCTGTGAGTGGAGCTGCCGTAAGAACGCGGAGATGGCCTTGTAATAGTGTGGGGAACATTTGACATCAGAATGTTCCAAGAAAAACCAAGATTTCAGTACTGTATGTGTAACACAGTTACCCCTGAGAAAATGAATAAAATAAAAGTAGACCTCCCCAGAAAGAATTTTATATCAATGTGTCAGTGGTGGTTATCTTAGATTGCTAAGACCAGGGAAATTTTTTCCTTCTCTTGATTTACCTGAGTTTGCATGTTAAGAAAATATTTCAGTTCAAATAATACTCTTTCGATCTTACGTGAAGATCTATGTGTCCCAAGTTGAGTGCATACAACATTTACAGTGGGGTGAACATATGTGTGTGAATTAGGCTGAAGGGCGGGTGGAAATGAACCCGGTAACTGGTGACGCCCAGTCCCACATGCACATCAGAATACCCTGGGGACAAGTCAGAAACAAGGGCGCTGGGTTTCATCCTTGGAGAGGAATTCCACGGGGCCCTGGGGCCCTGATGCTACGGTTGCTTACAAGCTTCTGGAAGTTCTTATTTTGAGAGCGGCACTGGACAGTACCTGTCATTTGGATACTCAGAGATCTGTTCTTTCCATATCATAAGTATTTTTTCCTGTTAACAAATTATTTTTACAATTAGGAAATGCCAAAGCACATTTGAACGTAAGTGTTCACACTGTGGAATGGCCTCCGCAATTTTGTAGTTTGCTTTTGTCTTTTAGTGTTAAGGGCTCTTCCCCCCTTCATAAGCATTATTTTAATGGTATACATTTTTCTATGTAATGGATATATTGTAACTTATTAACCATTTCTCTACTTTGGAAGAAGTATCACAGGAGGATGGCTGAAGAAATTAGGAATTTTCATTTTAAGAGAAAAGATATCTATAAATAGGCAGTGCACACCTAGGGGAGCAATCCTGTTTCCTGTGGTCCCAGCAGGGGAAGCCATGACCAACAAATGGAAATTACCATTGGATAAATGACAGCTTCCACAGCTACACTTAACCAAGAGGTTTTTAAACAATGCCTGAGTATCCAGTACTCCAGAGTATCCCTAATGACTCTAGGGTCTTTCCATACCTTACATATCCTGAAATCACTTTTCTCTCCTCCCTATGTACCTAGAAGGCATTGCCGCTCACTCTGGGCAAGTCTATTTGCAAGGATAATATAATCAAAACTTTACTAAACTGATTGTGGTTAATTCCAAACAGTGCCTAATTTAAAGCAACTGCTCATCCCCAGCTGAGTTGGGTCCTATTGTTCTTGGTTAGAAATAAATAAATAAATAAATAAATAAGCAAATGCAATATATGAAAATCCAAACATAAGCAAATAAATTAGGGGGATAATTATTTGCAGAACAAAACCGGTCCCCACAGGGTGCCTTTAAATAGTGAGCTCTCCAACAGCATTTACAGTGTAATTAAATTAACCAAAATGTGGTAAACACCCAAATCTCTGTAGTCTTCTCAGATCTTGCCTGGCCTCTCCCTCTCCCTGTGAGTCCTGATCTTTCCGCAGGCTTTGGTCCTGCTTTGGGGTTTGGGCGCTGAGTCCGACTCTGTGGAAGACTGATGGGCTTTCATCTGCCCTCCACAGAGGTTGTCAGGGCTCCGCACTTTGAGTTCCACCTTCTGGGCTTTGGCCTCAATGACTCAGCCCCAGTGTAGCCTTCACAGTGCCTGAGCTCCTCCCCGGATGCTTTGATTGGCCTCAGAGCTGGTTTTGTCCTTACCTGTCCAGCCTACCTCCAGAGAGGATGCTGTGTCAGCCAAAGACTGAGTAGGGCCAACAGCAGGGGGCAGGATTCAATCTAGCAAAGTGGTTACGCAGTCTTGGAAGAACTGAAAAGCCAAGTGGGGCTGAGGAAGTTGCTCCTGAGATCAGCAACCACAGGAAGCAGCTGCCATCCCTGCAGGTGGGATTATGGAGAATGAGGAGGAGTTATTCTCAGTGCTCAGGAACCCAAGATGGAGGTTGCTTGAAAAGGGGGGGATCACAAGGGGAGGCAATCAGAGGAAAGTTGGAGTCCTGGGAGGGACAGAACAACTCCTTTCTGTCCTTTAGCCTCCTGTCTGGACCTCTTGCTGGTTGACAGTACCTGAAAATCAGGTGTCAAGGGATCCTTGAAAATATAACCAGGATGAGGGTCCTGTGAAGTGAGCAGAACAGAGGAAGGGCTGGGAGCTGGCCTGGAGAGGAACAGACTGTGTTCCTAGTGTGACACCAAAATGCTGTACTCGGTGGGAGGGGAGTTCCAGTTCAGAACTGGGAGATGCCAAAGCCCCCTGGGGCAAAAGGAATATAGTAATTTTTAAAGTAATGAAACTCACAACTAGAGCCTGCAAGATAGCTCAGCATACTAAGCACCTGCTTAGGCAAGCACAGAGCCCAGGATTCAATCCTTGGCACCACTCATGGCGCACCAGCCCTGCCCCTGAGCATGCTAAACCAGCCACTGAGACTGGGAATGGTGGTGCATGCCTGTAATCCGAGTGCTGGGGAGCCTGCAAACAGGAGAATCATTATGAGTCTGAGCTGTGTAGTGAGACCCTGTACAAAATACATAAAAAGCAACTAATATTTATTCATTACTTACTATCTTTGCCTTCAGTTCTAAACACCTTATGTATAAAACTGTAATTCATGCTCATAGCTGCTCATTGAAGTACTTTCTATTATTTTCATCTCATTTTACAGGAGAAAGTGAAGACTCAAAGTAGTTAAGTAATTCACTTTGGCCCATGCTGATAGGTCACTGCTGAATCAATACTTCAACACAGGTCGCCGGGCTTAGGGGCTGCTGCTCTTCTACCTAGGTCCAACGTCATGTGTCTTTAGCCAGTAGCTATTTGATTTGGCACAATTCTTAGAAACTCCCTTCCTTGTTAAATCTCTTACTTTGGAAAACTATTACCACTACGTGTTTCACAGAACTGAAGTGAGAGTGAGTGAATGCATACTGACACTGCTTGGCACATAGAAGACACTAACATATATTGGGGTTTTTATGCTGTGATTGATTTTCCCCACCTCTGGAGAGGGAGATGGTATGAGGAGTTGTTTGGCCCAGCCCAGGCCAGGTTCCCTTTGTCCCTGTTGTCTTTCACCCTGTGCTTCTCCCTCTGGGGTTCCAGTCCCTACCCTAGCTCCAGTGAGTCAGAGCTGTAGCCACCACCTAGTGTCCCTCACTGATACTTCCTGGCCATTGTCAGTGCATGCAACATTCTTAAGCCAATGGGTTTTCTTGGACTATACTGAGAGTATGACAGCCTCTTGTTACTGCTGCCTTAATGTAGTCTTTATAATGACAAAGTGTTAATTTTGTGACATTTTCATCAAAGCACACACCAATTTCAAAACTGTTTCCAGTTTCAGGAGAATCAAGTTGTCACCTCATACCCTCATTTCTCAATCCTTAAACTGCAGTTTCTTGGACAATGAACAGGGAGGCCAGGCTGTCCTTTACTAGGTGTTCAAAGTGTTAGGAAAGATTGAGACCGTAGAAGGAACAGCAGTCACGAGAACTGGCCTGTTCTGCTTACTGTGAGCCAGGCTGGTACACAGTTCTTACCGCAATGTTGTCAAGCAGACACGCTGCTTGCCTCCTTTTGTAGGTGCAAACCTGAGGCTCAGGCAGACTTATACCCGCCCCCCCCAAGGTTACAGAGCTAAGTGGCAGAGTTAGAACTGGAACTAAAGTAATCAGAGCCCAGAATCAAAAGATGTAGTAGTCCCCCTGAGTCTCACTGTTTCCGCTTTGCTTTCCCCCTTTCCAATCTAAAGTTTTGCACTAGCAGACAACTTAAGTTTTAATGATGGAGGAAGGCAGATATTCGTACGCTAACCCATAGTTCTCATGGATCCTCCTTCCTTCCAGAGGTTGAAGTAGATCTGACCCCTACCTATGGGCTTTCAAGCCTGCCTGAGTTTAGTGCCTTCTCTAGAACATCTGGAGGTCTTGACCTACTTGGCTTCCTGACAGTTCTAGCTCTACTCTTCTGTTAGTCTTGACACTGGCCCATGCTAGTTGGAGCTCAAACACCATGACAGGGAGCTTGCCCAGCCACCGGGATCTGGCAGCTCCTGGCACACCACATGGGTAGATGACCTGGGCAGGCTGCACTATGGAGTTCTGTGGTGGAGAATGAGGTCTCTAACAATGGCCACTAGCAGTCCACACCCCATCTTTGTGCAGATTGGATAAAAGCCCCACCCCACCTTCAGGACCTACTTTGGACCCACTGTGGGCAGACAACTGAGGAGATGCTGCCCTCCCTGGTTACACAGGGCCAAGCCATGACCCCAGCTTGGTAACTGTGTGAAAGAGGCTGCCTTTGCCCATGCCTTCCTTGGACTGCCCTGTCCACATCAGGGCACGTGAATGGGAGCTGTGGGCACCGGCCCGGCATCTCCCATCCTAGTGGTCCCATCTTCCTCCTTTCTTTGCTCACCAGTTCTTTTAAAGTAACTATCTTCTGAATACCTATTTCCAGTGCAGGCCCCTAAAGGTGTATCCCAGGAGCCTTTCTCACTTAGAGCACGGGCTACCCCTACTTTAAGTCACCAAGCAGAGGAGTCACTTTTGTTGCCAAACCTAGCCTTGTCCACTCTGTAAATTCTATTTTTATTTTATTTTATTTTTTATATATTTTAGGGAAGGGTCTACCAGGTGTTCAGGGTCTCACTACTAGATCAGACTTACAGTGATCTGCCTGTTTACAGCCTCCCAAGAGCTGGGATTACAGGTGCGTGCCATCACCCCTAGTCTCAATTGCTGTCTCAGTGCACCCCAGGGGCACCCAGGCCATGGCAAGTCTGGGGATTGAACCTGGCCCTTACACCTGCTTGCAGTAAATTCCATTTCTAAATGTGGCTTTTTCTCCCAACAACTCTATGGGGTTTAGTCATATGGGACGGAATACAGGAAAAAGGCAGAAGGGCTCGTATCTCATCTTTGAGACTCATGTCCTCTCCCCTGCAGAGAGCTGCTTGCCTCTGCCTCCAGGAGATCTATAGCTGCACAGGCCCTGGGTATGTGGTAGATGAGGGAAGTCCAGGAAATGCAGTGTGAAACAATCAGTCTTGGGTAAGCAAGAAGACAAATGTGCAGTCCCTAAAACTAGTGAGCAGAACTGCTAAATCGTCTTGTGCTAATTATTCCCATCCATCTCTTACACTGGTCCCTGAGAAGTCTCAGCAGGTACATGAGATGTTGAGCACAGTATCTTAAGGTACACGGGCCGGGGCATGAGTACACTTCAACAGTATCACAGATAAAAGCAAGCAACTGAACAGTGGTCTTCAAACAGTGTAGGAGTGTACACCCCAATCGGGAAGCATCCCACGCCTGAGTGTTTACTTATGCATTGTGCATGGAGAAGTTCCCTAAATTATGGAACATGATTATGAGTTATGGCTTGACCTGAGTTTCTACTTTATAATTTCTACCTTAGAAGCCATTTAAACTTTTGAATATTGACCTTTTCTGGGCGAGGAATTTGTGATACAGTGTTTTCTGTTATTGTTGAGCAGAGGAAGCTTCAGGAGTCACAACTTGGATGCTGCTGTGCACAGTGTTGGGGAGCTACACTGTTCAGTAGGTTAGGTGTATTTAGTTGTATCATGCACACTCCCATTGTAAGTTGAGGAGCATCTGTATTTTGTTTTGCATTCCTATAACTCTAGACTCATGCTTGTATGTCAAAGACATAGGAAATAAATGTGAAAATTTATGCATTAAGATAAATTCTAACATGTTCCTCCCACGCTCACCTTGATCGTCTTGCACACCTCCTCTGAAGTGTAAAGCCTGTGTCACCACCACTGGAGAAAACTTGAACAAATCCTTGCTTTGAACTGGGGTCTACCTTTGGAACCTGTCAGACCTGAGTTTTGATTGGCAAATTACTGATCAGGAGATGCTGGAGAAGAGATACCACCTGCTCCCTCCACAGCTCACTCATCTGTCATGTGGTTATGATGCTGTACATCCAGGCCCATGCTGGGTGAGATAGGCTTAGAGGAAGAGTCAGGAGCCTTTGGCCAGTGCAGGAAGGATTTCCTAGCTCTCCCGAGAGTCTTCCTTCAACTATCTTAGACTGTGGCTGAAAACACTGACCCTCGACATACAGCCAGACTCTCTTGGGGTGGAGCAAGGACTCTGTCTGCATTTTATGTTTCCTAGTGATTTGTGAGTGCCTGAAAGACAGAAGCAGTGAGATGACAGGAGCTGCATTAACACACTGTCGGGTAGAGCAATGAAAGGTGTAGTGAAGAAAAATGAACACTGAATGCTTGGGGGAAAGGCATCTTGTTCACAGCAGGCAGCTTCTAGAGCAAGTGACTGCAGGCAATGCGTGTGCCCTTCCAGGCCTGCTCTACTCTCAGGGCCATGTCACTACCAGAGCCTTCTGAGTCTTTCTTCTCTCTCCAGCCGCTCTTACCATACCCAGTGTGTGATCAGCAAGGAGCTATATTCAGACCTCTGGACTAGCTGCCTCACCAGCCGCTACCTCCTTGGACAGAGTTGCTGATGGGGCGCAGGTTCTTCTATGGGCCAAGCATGTTGCTGCTTTGCTGAAAGTTATAGGCTACAAGAAAGAGTTTATGGCTGGTCATTTATTTATCTTAGACCAGTGATGACAAACAAAGGTTTAGAGCTTTTCATGATACAATCAGCCATCAGTGGCATGTGTGCCATAAAGTCAACACCACAGTATGAGACCTTATTCCAAAACAGAGTTGAAGTCTCTTCAAGAGATATGAATAACACAAGTTAGAAGATAAGAGGTCAAAGGAAAAATGGTGGTAATAAAGGTAAGACAGTGATAGAGTAAGTAAATAAAACTATTTTGAGGAGCAGAGCTGGAGGTCAAACCCAGAGCTTCACACATGTGGGGTGAAGGTCCTGCCACTAAGCTATACTGCACTTCAAGACCCAGTAGACAAAGTGTTCAATCTGTGGTTTTGTACATCTGTTACAGCAGACATGAACTGCACTGTGAGCTCTTCATGCTTAAAAATGCTATCAAAGATAAAATGTATTTTATAAGAGATTAAAACTGTCATAAAAGATAAAAAGCATGTAATTCAACCTCATTACTTTTGTAGTAATTAGTATTTAGTGCAATTATTTTAAATACATGTACAATATTTTTCTTGAAGGCCGTGTTAGGGCCATCTGGTCTACCTGAAAGTGGAGGCACTTGCCCCAAGAAATGAAAGCCAATCTCCCACTATATTCCATCTCAGTTCTTCATCCCCCTCTCTCCTATTCTGACTAACTATACTTAAGTATTTCTAAATAATGCACTTGTCCAATCCTAAGATTTTGTTCAATATGCTTTAAGGACATATTCTTCATGAAGTCATAAACTGACTTCAAGACCTAATTTAGATCGATCGTACTTTTTAGCAATTCTTTTCTAATCCAACCAGTCATATTTATTGTCTTCTCATTGTGTTTTTGCATTATTCTTTTGAGATTTCCATTTTGACACTTACTGTAATATGCCTGCAGCCAGAACATGCATGAGCACCTCTACTAGACCAGTCAGTTCCATCCTCCATATTCTCTGAGCCCAAGAAGAGTGCGGAGGAAGGAAGCAAAGAGCAAGTCACCTGCTGAGCTCTTGTCAAGAGTAAAGCATTCAGTGGCTGGGTTGGGCAAGGGCTAAAGTGGACAAAACCCATCATTACCCTAGAGCCACTGCCGCAGCCCATAAGGGCAGGGGATATTTTTCACTGATAAGTGTGCCTATCAGGTCTGATGTTCACCTATCCAAATGAGTGACCTATCTAAATGACAGGGATTGACAGATCATTTAAAACACCCATCTTAGTTTCTGTTTTCTCTGCTCAATTGCATATGTTCTCAACGAATTCTCACAACTCTGAGATAGGAATTATTATCCCCATTTCTCAGATGAAGAAGTTAACTGCTCACTTTTTTCATCTTATCAAGCTTCAATTTCTTCAACTGAAAAACTAGTTAAATACTACTTACCTTGCAAGGTTATTGAAAAGAACAATGAAATGACATATATAAAAATGTCATAGCACAGCACTTAACTAATGAGGAAGCTTTGGAATTGAAGGTTCCATTCTTCAGGAGCTGACATTTTATTGGATTCTTACTATTTGTCAGGCACTGTCCAAAGTCCCTTAAATATTTAAATATTAATTCCCTTCCTTGGACACCCTTTTGAACTCAGTACTAGTTGTCATGCCCATTTGTGAGATGTAGCAGAGTTTAACAACTCTCCAAGGTAAACCCAACTGGGTGGCTGTAGGCCGTGTGTTCCAGCTCCACTATGTTTTTCACTATCCACAATTCTGTCTCCCACTGACACTGCAACTCAGCATGCCAGTGTTCTAACATGCTTAGAGCACCCAGGGGCATAGAGAGAAAATGGCCTGAAGAAATGTTGCTGGTGAGGAGCCGTGGCCCGAGCAAGCCTTGCTGTTTGGGTCAAACATTCATCAGGTAAACCTCATAGGTGAGCTCAGAGGGTGGGGGACACCACAGGCACATGCCCAGGGAAAGGTAGTCCACACTGTCACAAGCCTTAGCAAGGTCTGTCACTGGGGATCTCACCTGTTGCTAAGTTTGTAGTGTTCGTGGTTCATTGTGGCCCTAGTTCCCTCAGTTCTCATGCTTTCCACTGAATTTCTGGCTGCTGGCCCTCTCAAGGCCTGTGGGCTGAGGCTTGTTCCTCTGCTGTCCTGGACATCCTCACCTGCCCAGCACCTGCAGGGCCTACCTCTGCAGGCCACTGCAAGCCATCCTGATATTTCTACATGCAGTGCCTGGCAGCTCGTAGCAGATCCTTCAGGCAAGGCTGCAGTCAGCCATCACTCTCTGGCTGAACACCCACTAGACGGTTCGGCCCACCCAAGACCTGCTGTGAGGACTTGATGCCTTCTTTGCTTTCAGTGGCCTTTCTCCTGTCTCCATATCTCTGTCCTCTTCATGGGGTAGCGTTCATTCCATCATCATTCAGCACAACATCTATGAAGCCCCTACTAGAGGCTGTGTATGCTCTTCATGCTGGTTGCAATAAGTGAAACAGAAAAATAAAATCCTTCCTCACCTTTCAGAGAAGAAGAAAGATAATGAATAAAAAAGGAGAGGTGACACATGTCGCATAGGGACAGTGCAGTAGAAAGGGAAGGGAAAGCAGATGTTCAGGATGGCGCTTCTGTAGGCAGATTTTCATCAATGGTTCAAATCGATGGCAGGCTCTCTGACTCTGGAGGGGACAGGTAGTTGAAAACATGCTTCCTCTGCTACTCCCTTTTCCCCCGGTCAGGGGATGTAGAAATGAATTCTGCTGTGCCTGGCCTTGTGATGGAAGTCAGTGATTTAATCTCTGCAGGCCTTGGAATTCTCAATTGTGAGGAATTCTGCTAAAGGCACAGGAGGTAAGTATACTTCATATATTGGAGATTTTCTCTGAGTACCTACTGGGTTCCAGGGCTGCTAGTACAGGAGTTCTGTGAATAAGGCAGCCAATGCTCTTGAGTGGTTCACAGAGCACTGAGTGGTTTCTTCTGGTAGAGCAGAAGGCCAGAAAAAAGAAACAACCCAAATACCAACTTTGAGGTGCTGCACGGTTGTTCAGAAGAGCACCAAGCCAGCAGTGCATGGTCAGTGAGGGCTGGCCAGGAGCGCTGCCTCTGAGCATCAGTGGTAGTGAGAAAGCCTTCGCTAGTGAGGAAGAGAACCAAGCCTCAGTACGGCTCTGTCCTGTCATCCTGAAGTCTCTCTCATCACTGCTTGTCACACATTGTACCCAGGTAAGTGCACACATGCGCGTGCACACCCATATTCTTCTGGAAAGAGCATGCCGTTTCTTCCCTTAGAACTGGTGCATACCCAGCATGCTGTCAGGTTTTGTTCAGTTGTAGTTGTTGTTTAGTTCTTCTCTTAGGTTTGTATCCTCTACCTAGGCAGTGCTTTCAGTCACATTAAGTCCTGTTTATCACAGCTAATGCCTTGTTTTCCCTCCAAATAAGACCTAACCAGGACATAAATAGCTATGAAAATGAGACATCAAAAATACTACCATGACCAGCCTGGCTTGCCTGACCAGCCTGACACAGCAGCCACTGAGCCAGAGAACAGAGAAGGCAGGCCAGGCAAGCACAGGCTGGTCAGGGCCAGCATGTGTTATCTCTGGTTTTCAAGGGTGACTATTTTCCAGCTAGGACTTACATTGGGAGAAACACTTCCCTTTCCAGAGGCCTTCCTCTTTTTGCCCTGGTTGCAATAAACCACTTTTGCTGAGTTCTTGCTACAGTCAGTGTCATGCTCAGAGCACATTCTGTACTGAGCTAAAAAGTGTGATATCTGTGACATCTTTATTAGATGGTAGGCTCCACAGGAGTACAGCTGTGTGTCCCCTATACCCTTAAAACTGTGCGCTGTACCTGTTACATAGCAGGTGCCTAACAAATGTTTCTTTGCTTATGTAGTGATGAAGAATAGCTGAGCTCACATTGACTTGAGCTGAATGGAAGAGAAGAATGTAGTGTTTAAGTGAAAAATTTTCTCCAGCCATTTGCCACTTAAGTTTCTGTGAAATAAGATTTTTGATGTTAATTTCTTCAGAATTCATATGGATGAGTAAGTTTTCCCAAAAGTTCAAATCGCATCTGGAAACCTGACTATGAGAAATTTTCCCATAGTCAAAGATGGTCAAGACCTGTCTGACAAAATTCCACCTCTAATATGAGATTCCATAGAACTTGGGGATAGTTAGGAAGCCATCAGACACTTTAGTTCATCATATTTAGCCTCTTGTAAGGCAAGCACACTAAAACTCATCTGCATCATCCCTTCCCCACTCATCCCTCAAAAAGAGAGAAGAGGCTGAAGGAAACAAGAGAGAAATCACCAGTCACAAAGGCCAGGAATATACAGACATAGACTCTACTGTCATTCAATGAGCTGTCGGAATTTCTATAGCCATGAGCACAGGCGGGCTCTCCGCAGGGCACACTGAGGACCAGCCTACTCTTAGCTGCTGCCAGCAGACACTGCCAAAACATTTGTGGATTATTTTACATTGGGACATTTCTTGGGTATCTTGTCTTGGGCTTGGTTCAACTTAGGAAGGAGTCAGGAAGTTCAAACAAAGAACAGGGGTTTATGAGTTGGCCAGTCTAGTGCCTTCAAACAGCCTCTGTGGTGTCAGACTCAAACTCTCGGTGTTCTGCTCCACGTTGCCTACACAGCAGGATATGGGGCCTCCCAAGAGAGTCTTCCCTGCTCCTTCAGCTTCTCTGCAGGTTTCCAGGGTTAAATGGGGGGAGGGATGATGTGGTTCAGCCTCTCCTTCACTGTGCAGCTTTATTTATACTCTGCTGGGTTATTTTCTCTCCTTATGACTGCTGCCATCTCTCCTGGGGCTTTCTGAGGCTGCTTCAGTAAGTTATATTTTTGATTTTGATTTTCCTGGGCTCAGCTGAGGATTTGCAGAAACAAAATCCAAATGGAAACAAAATGCACAAACTCATTGGGCGATGGGGCTCTCAACAATAATGTTCAGGATGAAGACTATGGACTTGAGCAAAGTTGTGGTTCCTCTGGCGCCTGCTGATACTTGGAAGGTATCTGAGTAGTCTACTTAGACTCAGTCTGTGACCCCCATCTAATTACCTAATTTGATGACTTTTTTCTTTGACTACCAAGGAACTTTGCAGTATAGGAGATGCAATTAAAAATATGGTGTGTTTAAATTTTTAAATTATTGCAGTTAAAGGCACATTACCATCAATCCCCCTGAAAATACATCCTGTTGCTTTAAACCAGGTATTCCCATTGTTCTTTCTTCTTTTTTCTTTTAGTTTTCTTTCAAGAGTATCATTAGTACATTGTCGTGGCCGCTGCAATGTCATGAATTGATTCGGAATGTTTAGCTTTCATGGCCATTTTGACTTGGGTGAAAAGCAGGAAGATACACAGGGCCCTACTGAGTGAATAAACTAGCTGAGAGAACATTATGATGTTTTTACAGGCTTGCATTTCCATTGGACGGCACGCAGCAGTGGCATTCACCATAGTTTTAATCATACCTCATAAAGACATTCCTGAAAAGGGCTTCCAGAACTGCTGCAGAAAGTAGCAAGAATGATGGGATAAGAGTTTTTAAAATGAGGGGAGTATTTTGAGGTGGATTGATGGCAGTGTATCTTACTGTAAGGATTTTTAAAAATTCAACATTGACTTTTTTGCTCCTGTTCCTGCTTTCTCCTATATTGAATGAGCATGTTGGAAACAGCAGCAGCAGCAGCAGCAGAAGCAGCAACAGACTGTTATGTTGGCTCTGATGAGAAGGATGCTCTACTTTGATTTCACCTTGATGGCTTCCAGAAGCTTCTATTTCACCATTACCAAGAGCAGGATTTTAGAATATAACCTCTATGTAGAAACGTGTTTACTTACTCACTTTACATGCCTGATGCCAGCCACAAAGCCTGACATTTATTAGGCCTCAAAATACTTGTTGAAGAAACAGGGTGACAAGTGTATTAGGGAAGACCACATGATCTCTATTATTCCAGTAGGGCCCGCCAACCTTCAAGAATTTTTTTCCATGATGTGTGCACCTCTTTAACTTCTTGGCTGTAGGGTTCATAGGATCTATGCAGAGTCCTCGACCACCAGCAGCATTCACAAGTCCTAGTCCTGGGAATGAGCCTTTTTCTTAAGATTCCCATAACATGAACACAAATGGACTCACTTGTGCAGGATCCCTCACCAGACCTCTTGCCTTATGATGCTCCATGCCCCTCACTAGACATGAACATATTGAAACCACACTCACCACTTAATTCTATAGGTTTGTGCCCATGTGTTGAAGAAAACTGATGTGTTCTTATTCTTCATCCTTATTTCTTATAGCACAGCCTCATATGTTGTACTGATATTATCAGTTTTGGTGAGACTATTTATCATTGCATGTGTGTCTCACTGTCTCACCCTGGTTTCTGCACATATCTTTTTACCTTTTCTGTTCGTTAGTACTACAGACATTGGCATAGTAGTCAGGATTCTTTGGAATCTGAGAAGTCCCAAGAGCACTCATCTATAAACGAGAGAAGAGACAGGGCATGGTGGCGCGCGCCTGTAATCCCAGCTCTTGGGAGGCTGTAAAAAGGCATATCACTATGAGTCTGATCTAGTAGTGAGAGCTTGAACACCCTAAAGATCCTTCCCTAAAAATACTAAATAAATAAATAAATAAAAATAAAAGAGAGACCCAGAAAAACCATCGTGTACTTCAGTTGGAATCTGAGGCAGTTGACGGTGTAAATCTAATCTAAGGCAGAAAGAAATGGATGCACTTCCCTCATTGAACCAGTAAATCATAAAGAGTAGGTGGGTTCTTCCTCTGCCTTTGTTCTATTTAGGGCGCTATAGATGGGCTGAGGCCCCCTCACTCTAGGGCCCCGTAGATGGGATGAGGCCCACTTGCCCTGAGGACAGCCTAGGTTACTGGGTTCATCAGTGCAGATATTACTTCTGTTTGGAAATAGACTCACAGATAACAGGAGCAATGCTGAATCTGGGCACCCCCTGGCTGAGTCAAGTTGGCACATAAAATTAATGAGCACAGTTAAGAACACGGATTCTGGATCTATATTTCTTATCACCTTGAATCCTGCTTCTGCCTCTTCTAGCTGTGTGACTTTAAGAGTTAGTAAGTTTTCTGTGCCCCAAGGTTCCCTTATGAAAATATTACTACTTGTCTCCTTGTACTTTACATGAGAATTAAAAGAACATGCACTGAAACATTTGCTACACAGTAAACATGGTTTCAATCCTTGTTGATACTATTGTCATTGCTATTAATCACATATTTTGTTTTAGCTGATATTATACAGATTATGAGTAACGAGGGAAACTTCCTGACCTCACAGAGGCTAAATTCCAGTGAATCAACCTGTTGCTTCTGCTTCTCCTAGGAGAGATAACTCATTAAGTTTCAGTAGCCACTTACACCTTAGTATAAAACAGGTAGCGGATCTTTTCATTGTGGTTAGGAGAAACATGAGGCCATAGAGAATCTGTCTTGAAGGTAAAAAACAGAAGGGAAGGCTGTGTGACTCGGGAGATAAACCACAGGTTACATAATTTCATCATTCTCCCCCCCCACCACCACCCCATTTTCAGGCCATGGTCAGCACATTTTATTTATTGGCACGAGCAGCCACAAGGCTTGTCCCATCAATTTTTTGTTCTTGGCGGCTGTGGAGTGACTCAGACTATTAGCCTTGTATGATTACAGCATCTGTATTATGATGTCGAGGACATGGTGGTGCTACAATTTATTCCCTTCATTTGGTTCACTCTGTCTCACTCAGCGTATCACGTGGCTGCTGTTCAGGAGCGCCCTGGTGACGGACAATCTCTCCCTGTCTCCTCTCTTGATCCTCCTCCTTGCCCTCCTGTCGTGCTGACGTCTTATTTAAGGAAGATTTGTGGATCTCCTTCTCTCCTTCACATCAGCTGACCCTGGGGTCTGCAGCTCTGGGCCACATGGTGCTTTCTGCAATGTTGAAACAAAACCACACTGTAGCTCTGTCACCCTCCCCCCACCCACAGGAGCTTGGAGGAGCCTAACCTGCAGTCACAGGCCAAGCCCCTGGAAAGCATGCCGCCGAGTTCCCCTCATTTCCACTAAATAGGACCAGAGGCCCAGGAAGAAAAAATAATCTCTCTACAAATGGTAGATGTCTCTTACGAGACTAGAATATGGTATTTAAAAAACGGATCAGGAGCTTTCAAGACAAGAATATCCTTCACTCTCATTGTCCCCCATTTTAACATCTGTACAGTGGGGAGCACCACTGCTTTTACAACCTCTGTAACACGTGGATTAGATGATGGGTATAGAGGCCCTCTGTAACACGTGGATTAGATGATGGGTATAGAGGCCCTGCCTGTCTTGTCCCTTCTTCTCCGGACGTGCTTTTGACAGCTCTTGCTGACATGCCATGCTTTGGTAATACATAGTGATTTACAGCCCCCTTTCCCACACCATGCTGCTTTATGCCTGTGTCTACTGCTTTTTCTGTTTCCAGTGCTCATGAAAATCCATCTTTGCCATTCCGAGGCCCACACATTGCTCACATGCAGGTCAGTTGGCTTCTCCTTTAGAAATCCTCCTCTGCCCTTTCCCACTGCTCCACTGTGGATAAAGTGCCACTTACTGGTACAGTTACTTTGGTCAATGCATGTAATGGCACATTTTGTCTGTCAAGACAAGTGTCATGGCATCAGGTACAGTGTGGTGTCTCTGGCTCCCTAGACTGGGAACTGGATGAAAGAATGGGCCACTTGCCATCAGCCTGTGCACAGCGCTTGTCACCAGGTGCTTGCTCAATGTTTGTTGTTTTGCACTGAACGTGAGAAGGACGTAAATATGTAAGTTCCTTCCTCATCCTATCCAGGGCATTCTTCCCGCTCTGTGCTATCTCTAGCTCCATGGAAAGCTACTGTGCCAGCTACTGTCATGAATGCTTTTACTTGTGAGTGCCACGTAGGACTTGTCAGTCTGCTATAGGTCCTCTTTGGAGTGAAATGAACCTGTATCGGCTATGTGTCCTGCTCTTGGACATAGACTCTCTTTGAACCTGAAAATTCACACAAGCCACAAATTTCATCTGGAAGGGAGAGGGCATCTGCCTCTGTGAATTAACTACAAAGTCATCATGGATCTGGAATCCAAGAAATTTCAGTAAATTCTAGATCACCACAAGGTTCCTATTTAATATCCACAGGCAAAAACAGCTGCTCTTACTTTGAAAAAGCTAATTGCTTTTTACATTATTCTAGAAGCTTACATCCCTGCTGGCAGTTCTGTGAGGCTAAACGTTCACTGCTAGTATCAACTCCGAGAAAGCAAACTTTACTGATTATCTTCAAACTTCAAGGGAGAAGGGTGAATAAGGAAAGGGGAATGAACAACTGATTAAGGTATGTACATATACAAACTCCTCATGATTAAATGTAATCATGTAATGTAAATATGCACTAATAAGCATAAAAATAAAATAAAATAAATCACTTGTTACCCGATTCTCAGTGTCACGACTAGTGAGCATGTGGTTTAATAGGTAAGTTACTGGAGTACAAACCACTGAATTGGACATTGAATTTCCACTCCTAGCCTGATGATTTGCTACACATAAAATCATGAAGAAATCAGTTCACAGCTCTTGCTCTCTGTTCAATCACTTTTTAAAGGGCCTAGTTACAACCATTCTTTCATCTTTATTAAAGATATCAAGAAGATATGCTAAATTGGTACCAAAGTACTTTGAAAGGTGTTAAATTCTACACAAATGAAGTCATAGTAACAAAAATGGTGCCCCGAAGAGGTAGCGATTGGTAGTTAGAGAAGGAAAGGGAATAGAAATGGACAAGGAAAGCTTCAGAGATAATGTATGAAAAAGAAAATACCCTGGACTAGGAAGCCCCAGAGAACACTTATGGCTGAAGGCTGATGGGTGGGGAAATTAAAATTGCATGAAGGGCAGGGGTGGGAAGAGGAATCGACAGAAAGAGCTTATACAAAAATGTTCTTGCATGAAGTAATGTGGGGCTGAATAAGATTATGTAATCCCATGTGTCACCGAAGGAGCACAGAAATCAGGCAGCACGCATGAAGACCTTTCTCTTTCCTCTAACCTGCTAAGGGAGCCATGTAAAGAAGTGACAAACAAAGCTGATTTAATGCACAACAATAAAACTGCAATGGGTCTTGAAGAGGGGAGGCAAAAGCATTTATAAGGCAATGAGATTGGCCCTGTAATCTGAAGATAAATCATATTTATTCTTAACTTATTGCATATCAGACACTATAAGAAGTGATAAACTTTCTGTAATCTCCCTAAGGATGAATGCTTTTATTACTGTTATTTAAATTTGGATAAGCAAATGGAGACATAGGAAGTTCAGGTTAAACATTCCTGCTAGAAAGGGGTGGATCTAACAATTGAGTTTAGGGGATCTGACTCTGTAACTCATGTACTCAAGCAATATCACCATCTGTTTTTCCTTGTTGGTATTATGCAAATGTGTGCGTGTCTGGGAAAATGGTCAAGAAGTAAATCTCTACCTGCACAAAGATGTTTTAAGAGCTAATTATTCTTGCTTCAAAGGAGCCATCATTGTCAAATTGCAGGTGTTTAGGGGGCAGTGAGTCATGAGGCTGGGATTGCTAGCGGCCGTCATGTCCAGCCAGGCAGGACAATTCTTCATTCCAAGATAGCAAGCACTATGCTGGGGTATTCCTCAGGACCCAGGAGGCCTGGGCAGAAACTTCTGACAAGCAGGATGATACAGTTTTAGAAAAGCAGTTTTATTCCATCTGTAATGAAAACCCTCAAGAGAGTATGAAGAAGTACTTGAAGGCTTCCTCACGTACATTCAGGCATACTGTCTTCCAGCACATATACTCTTAGAAAGTTTGAATCTCATCAACACGTTTTTGTTATGTATGCCGAAGGATGCCCAAGGAGTTGAGACCACAGTGATTTAAAAGACCTTCTTTATCTGCAGGAGACTGAAGATGGTGGCAAGCTTGTCATCCTTCTTCACATCTTGGCTGATACTGGTGACTTGCTTTAGAACATGATAAGCAACATGGTGGGGATCTGAGTGTAGCTCAGTAGAGGCCTTGCAGCTCCTGTGTCTCTGAAGCACATGCTCCTGGAGCTCGGGGGCCTTGCCAAGGAGATCTCAGGTCTGTGAGTGGGCATTGCATAGATGCTCTGCTTGGCAGCCTCCATTGGACATCAACCAATACCAACCACCAGCTCTGTGAGAGCGCTGTTTGCAGTCTCCAGCCCAAGGGCGCCTTCAGGTGATCCTGGCTGTGGCCACTGACTGTACCCCTGGAGACCTCAAGGAAGAGCCACCCAGCTGAGCCCAGTTAATCTTTAGAATTGTGAGAGATGGTTAAGTGGTTATGTCTGCCCTGTGTGTTTAAGGTGTTTATTATGCAGTAGTCAGCCTCCAGAACACTGCCACAAGTCTCTGTGAGAAAGTGAGAGGCAGATGTGGAACAGATGCTTCCAACATACATGGGAAATACCACTCAGGGTTCATAGAAGATGCTGTAGAGTTAGCCTAGACCATAAGGAGTCAGGGGGGTCCCTCCTGGGGCTTCTTCTGCAGCTTTTACCTATTATGCTCAGACAAGATTCTATATCTGTGTGTGTGGGGGGGTGTCCATTTCTTTTGTAGTAATGAAACTTTGTTCTATGGATCTTTCATTATCTGAGTTTCAATTTATCCCTCTGTAAAGTTAGGAGTTAGGGAACCCAAGGTAGGCTGCAGAGATAGACTAGAAAGGATAGAGAAGACCTCATGCATCTCACTGGAAAGATTTTTCATGGGGTGGAGTGAGTGTGGGATCCATGGTGTGAAGGCCTGGCTGTTCCTGCCACACTGTGAGCCTGCTGTTCCGTGAGCACCCGTCTCCCTGTTTATTAGACACACATTGCTGTGCTGAGCAAGCACAAGGCAAAGCACCTGACGGTTTCCAGCACCACCCCCTCCCAGGGCTGTGCTGTAGCCCAGTTCTCTCTAATGTGACTTCGTTCGAGTGAAGAAGCCTGGCTGTGGGAGCTGGGGGAGAGGCAGGGCAGCATCGTAAACATCACGTGGCAGACAGCCATGTGGTTCACAGCGAAGCTGAGCAATATGGAGAACTGGCAGCACCTCCAAGGGCGGGCTGGAAAGGGTTAACGGGGCAAGGGGCCAGCTGGCATCTGTGCTGGCACTCAAGGAGAGAAAGAAAAGGAGCCTCGGTGTCAGGAGAAGGAAGAGAAACAAAACAAAATACCAGAACTTTAGCCAAATTCTCAAGTTCCCAGATGGATAGAGAAGGAAACATCTAGCCAACTTCATGGAGCAGCCTCTGGCCAGAAAGGACCTCAAGACTTGGGCGAGTCTGTGAGCCCACCTGGACGGCTGATCCCTGTCAGATGGCTCCCCGGAGAGCCAGCTTATCTCCAAGAGTGTGCGGCAACAGAAAGGTGGATTACTTCCGCTCATTATTCGTGCATCTGCCTGGCCACCCGTCTACACATCCATCCATCTGCGCACCCATCCATTAAGGTGTGCGCTTCAACAGCACACATTTATTCAACACCTACATGAGCCAGACGCTGTGCATTCGGTAACTGGAGCTGCAAACACGTCAGCGTGACAGAGACGAATGCGACAACATGGTCTTTGCCTTAGAGGACGAAATCTGTCAAGACTAGATACTGTGGGCAGTTCTAAAATGAGCTGAAAGATGCAGTCTGTGGGTTAATGAAAAACACTAACATTTACTGATCATTCCTTAAAAGGCAGACATTGTTCTAAGGGGTTTACCTGCATCATCTCATTTAATCCTCACAATCAACACACGAGTTCGGCAGTGCTAGTAGGCCCGGCTTAGAGCTGAGGAAACAGATACTCAGAGATAAAAGGACTTGCCCAAGGCTGTGCAGTCACTGCGGGCCTGGCCTGTGACCCTGATCAATCCCGTGCTCTGGAGGGAGCCAGGCACGCGCAGGGCAGGACGGGGCTGCAGATGCCACCTCCGGGTCTTGTTGGGGGAGGCAGGGCAGGCAATCAGATGAAAGTAGCTGGGTGGCGAGGGTGAGGAACGGCTGTGGGCAGGGGCAGGTTCTGTCTGGAAAGCTGAGTGGCGGAGCGGCGACTCCATCTGAAGGGTCATCCCAAGCTGAGAAGACACTGCTCCAGCGCCATCGCCCCGCTCTCGGTTTTGGCAGAAAGCATTTTCTGTTCCACCAGGAGAACATGCCGATGAAATACAAATTCTTCTCCTCGGCTTCCTGGCCTGCCTCTTGTACCCATCTGTGCACCGACAGATGGATGCGCGACTGAGGCAGCTGAGAGTCAGAGCGGGAGAGGAAGGTGCCGGGCTTTGGGGGTGGAGAGAGACTTCGGTGCAGTTATGCCGAGTGCGTCGCATGTCTGAGTATTTGAAGGAATGGAAAGTTTTTGGTATTTTTTAATCCCACATAAAGATTAAGGTGGAAGGCAGTGGCGGGGATGGGTCACCTTCGAATGACTCCCCACCAGCTCCTCATTTGAGCTGGCTTCCTCCCTGCAAGCTATTTTTCTTGTCTGGAGTAGTTCACACCTAATATGGAAGGATCACTTTTAGTCCTTACTTGTTGCTATGGTAGCTTCCGAAGCGCCTGCCGACAGAGCTGGGCATGGCTCCCTCTTCTCCCAAACTCTGCTGGCACGAGGCTGAGCACGCATGGCTGGGGACTCTGCCAGTGTCCACGGATAACTTGTCTGTTATTTTGAGAAATGTCTTTGCAGTGGGCAGAGTGGGGCCTTTGGATGATCCTCCAGAGCCTCGGCTCTGGGAGTTCTAGCTCGCAGGGGCTTCCACAGTCTGCTTCCAAGCGTGTTCTCTCCTGTCTTTGGAACAAAGGCTGACAGTAGCTGCTGCACGTATTTCAAATGATTTAGCTTAGTTGGGTTAGAATGCAATCCACCAGCGAGGCTATAGGATAATTTCAAATGAAAGAGTGCTAAAAATAGGTGGCAACCCTATTCCCAGCTGGAAGAATGCCTCCTGCTGTGATAATGGGAAGGCAGGGGAGAGGAGGGGTGTGACCCAGGACAGGCCTGTGCTGCTGGAGCTGCTGAGCTGGGAGGGACTGAGATGTGCACCTTGGTCCTGAGGAAGGTCTCACCCCATGAGTTAGACAGGCACTGAGTCTGGACTGGCCAGGGCGCCAGGTTACTGTTTTCATGTCTTAATCGGAGGTGTCTCCTGCGTCTCTTCTCTGAACCTGTCTCCCAGTCTCTGAGACCTTCAATAAGATCACCTTAAAGATGATCAGAACCCTTTTGCATTCTACCCCCTCCCCCATGCCTCTTTATACAGAGCTACATCTCTGCTGCTTTATTTTTTAGAGACAGGATCTTGCTGAGTTGCCCCAACTTGAATTTGTGATCTTTCTGCCTGCCTCGGTCTCCCAAAGTGCTAGGATTATGGCTGTTCACAAGCATGTCATGCTAGGCCATCGGATTGAGTCTTATTCTGTCCAGTTTCTACCAATAGTGGGATCCTTGACTGCCACCCTGCTCCTCACCTCCACATTTTGATAAATACTGCATCCTTCAAGCCCTCATCAGTTGTGTGTGGTCCAAGCACAGGCGACATCGTAATCATTGCCATCTATTCCAGATGAAGAATCCAAGACTGGGAAAGTTGGAAAGACGTAGCTGGAGAATGCCAGGGAGGATTTAGAAATTTCAAATCTCTCATCTTTCATTTGTAGGCTTTAACAAAATCTACCAGAAATCAGTGATGGCTCCAGGAATTAAGCCCAGCATTTCACACAGTTGCTTTTGTGACATCACTATGACCTCCGTTTCATACACAAAGAAAGTAAAAATCAGAGAAAGACAATGTATGGCCTGAAGTTTGTGGCCGCTGAGCCAGCAGCTGGCATACAGCCAGCTGTGCCCTCTTAGTTGCTGGGACCATGTGGACCTGCATGATGTCCCCCAAAGCCTCACATATTCCTACCTGGGGATTTTGTGGGGGATCGGATCCTGGGGCTTCTAGCTGACTTGCTGTGGGGTGCTGGGTCTGGTCAGAAGAGGCAAGGCACCAGGAATTGTCCTGGAAGGGTCTATTTCTCTTCCTGGGTCCTCTTAGACCCCTCTTTGCTTCCCTCCTGCTATGGCATGAACTCTGTCTCCTCTTTGGTGCTCTTTGGTATTGTGTCTCAACAAGAAAGTGACTCTGATGATCACTGCTCTGTGGCTCTGGTCTTGTTTCCATGCCAGGTTGCAGTCCCTTGCGCAGTGCCCAGGAAGGGGCACGAGTTTTCTGAATTAACAGAATGGGGGGGGGACTGAAGGAGGGAGTGCTTGCGAGAGACAGAGTCCCCTGCCAGAGAGCAGCCACTTTCACAGGGACACAGGGCATTTCTTTTCCCTTGAGTGCACACTGCAGGAGCCTTCACCTGAAAAAGTATCCCCTTGCCTTCTGTTATAAGGCAGCCTTTTCATCCTGTTGTTTGGTCCAAGGTAACTTTCCTTGCTGGAACCCCCCTCCGACCATGCAGATGGTTGGGCTGCAGCTCCTGGAGCTATCCTGTTGATGAGGCCAATATAAATGCATGACGGAGCCCAGTTCCACATGCTCATTTCCAGGAGCGCTCAGTGGAGCTCATCCACAAGGTCAGAGTGAGGCTCCCACCACTGGGCTGAGGGAAGCGTTGAAAGTCAGACCTCCCTGGCAAGTTCCCCTCACAGCCATGGTTCCCAGGGCACCCTGGGGACTAAGGATGGAAGCTGAATGCTCAGAGCCAATCCATACCCTGCGGAGCAGCATTCTCTGGTGGAGACTGCCTACAGCACTCTGAGGCTTGCCCCAAAGAACCCAGGGCTTTGGTGCTGTAGATGCCAATGCTGGCTGGCACTTCTTAAATGAATCTCCACTTCTTGGAAACTAGGCTTCCTCATATGCAAATGAAGACAGTCATCCCTGCTCAAGGGATTGCTTCGAGAATTAATTTAAATGACTTATATAAAATGCTTATTACAATTCATGGAGCAAATTAGGTTCTCACCTTACAATCCCTCCCTTTCTTCACCTAGGGATATGGGTCTAATAACTGGCCAGGGCTAGTCCCAATCTCCTGTGTTTATGAGCTATGTGTTTCTGCAGGGAGATCCTGGAAGGAGTCAGATTTATTAATCTCCATATAACCTGTAGAATAATTAGAATGTTTATTCTTGGCTCTTTGGGAAGAAGTAACTATAATTACAGGGCCAAATTAAATGGCATTATCTTTTTATTGTCTCATACTGTTTGTAGGCTCTCTTTGACAAATTCCTTTTAAAAATGTGAACATTTTCCCCCACATCTACTCTCTTTTAGTGTCTAAATGTTGGATTTCCCTGAATGCTGCTGGTGGAAGGTTCACTGATGTCTCCTTGGTAGGATGGCTTTGTGTCTAAAGAGTCTATTTTTCTCACCATGACGGATATTGCCTCCTGTCTTCTAAAATTCTCAGCACCTCTTTTGAAGGGTAGAATCCCTACCTTCCCACTGGGAAGGGGATGCCAGGCCAGGATCCACAGTTTTCAACCCTTTGCTTTGAATCCAGAGGGGGATTCATGTGCCTAGCTTTCTCCAGAAGGACATGGACAGCGACTACATGTCCCCAGAGTACAGGGTTAGCAGACTAAGCATACCTCTTTCTCCATGGCTTTGTTTCCCCATCAGCTGGCTTGGTGGGAACTCCAGGAAGATGTTGGAAAGTATAAAGATGGCAGAATATCAATAAGGTTAGTTCCTAAAGGATTGTGTGGAGTGCAGCCCACTTCAGGAACAGTTGGTGCGGATGTACAGGCACTGGGCGGGGTCACTGGAGTACAGGCAGTATTTGTTACAGCACTTTGTTTTACCCTATAGAGTATCCTGCTAGATTCATGTCTCTTCTAACTCTGCCTTATATGAGGAAGAAATCATATAAATGAATAAATTTTAAGACAATGTAGACAGTGTTGTGATAGAAGTGAACAGAGTGCTTGGGCATAGAGCTCCACAAGGGATTGCCCAGGGAATCAGGGGAGGCTGCCTATAGCAGCAGACCTTTGAGCTGCTCTGCCAAAGGTGGATAGGAGCTCACCAACAGGTGACAGACAGATGGGGAAGACCGTCTGGGGCAAGAGGTACAGCATGAGCATATGCATAGGAATTGCACAAGAGTACTGCCTCAGGTGGCCACGACAGAGGCCACATTGGGGTGGGTCACAATCCAGGTGGTGGACTGTGGTACATACCCCAGCCTAACACAAAGGGCAGGCTTGGCAGAGCCCAAATCAGGGGTGTGGAGGACAAAGTCTTCTTTGGTCCCATAGGAGAGAGAAGACTGACAGAAGCTTTGGACCTGCGAGGCTTCATGGAGCTTTACCATGTACTACATGGAGGACTCTGGAAGTGCACCATTTGTTAGGGTTTTCTTTTTTATCAAATCAATCTTAGGGTTTTCCTCCCCTCTCCTTAGGAAGCACTGGCTGAATTTGTGAAGGGCAGCAGACAGGATCTGAGGATGATTTTGCCAGCAATGTGTCCAGGGGTCTAAGCACCCAAGATGACAAAATTCCTTGTGTGGAATCGTTCTGCCAGGGCCACAAGCCTCTTGTGCAGCTGCATTTCTTCCTCAAATGCCTTTGTTGGAATGATATTTGGACAATAACTCTGCCTCAGATAAGTCTTAAGTGCTAGGAGTAGGCTTAGAAGTTTCTGTAATGCCTTCTTGCTCATTCAGCTAAACATTAGACTGTCTTCTGAGTGAAGGCTCAATGCAAATTAACAGGGCATAAAAGTTAGCCCAACAAGAAGGGTTCACAGCCCAGGTTCACTCTAGGTAACCCTAGCCCTACTGAGTTGCAGTCTCATGGTATCTGCCATTCTTTTGTATGACAGTTATCATGTTGATGATGAGTGAAATGCAAAAAAGAAAACATGGAGAATTTTAAAAGACATGGGTAATTCACACACTGGATGATTATTTTTCAGGTCATTGGGACATGACAGTTTCTGTGACTCCACCCATTTTTTGAGTAACAAGAATCTAGGTGCTGGCCCGCAAAGGTCTGGGTTCCTTGGCAGGGTGGACTAACCCTGCTTCTCTCCAATCTCATTGGTCAGCACTGTTCACACTCACACTGCACACATTGCCCATAATCCATATGCTTGTACACACCCACACCTCACACACCACATACACCCATACACCCATATACACCCACATGCCCACACATACCCACACACACCCACATGCCCACACATACCCACACACACCCACATGCCCATACACATCCCACACCCACACCCATCCATACAACCATACAATGCCTTCATCTAGAAAAACAGCCACTTTGTGTTCATGAACAGCAACCCTTCCCTGGGCCTCAGTAAGCATTTGTCTCTTCACTCACTGATGGGAAATCAGCTCCTTCCACCTTTGTCTATTGTAAATAATGCTACCATGAATGTGCCTGTAGGGATATGTCTTTAAGGTTTTGCTTTCAGGGGGCCAGGGAGATAGCTCAGCAGTCTAAGTGTCTGCCTGACAAGCTCAAGGACTCGGATTTGATCCTTGGTACCACATCCTGTGCTGGCCCTGGAACCCCATGTGCACTATGCCTGTCACTGAAACTGGGTGATGGCTCACGCCTGTAGTCCCAGTGCTGAGGAGGCTGAGTCAGGAGGATCATTATGAGTCTGAGTTGCATAGTGAGACCCTGTATCAAATAAATCAAAAAGTTAAAGAACAGAGCTTTGCTTTCAATTCTCACAGAGATAAGCCCTGAAGCTGGATCATTTGTTAACTCTTTCTTATTTAATTTTTGAGAAGCCCCTTACTGTCACTCTCAGTGGCTGCTCCATGTTGTATTTCTACTGACAGCACACAAGGACTCTAACTTCTTGGCCAAAATTTTGCTATTTTCTTTTTCTTTTGTAAAGTAATGGTTATTCAAATGAGAGTTGGATGATTATGGCTTAATTTTCATTCCCTTAATGATCTGTGATGCTGGACATCTTTTCATGTTTTTTGGCAAACAGAATATCTTCTTTGAAGAAATGTCTATTCAACTTCTTTATTGATCTTTAAATTGGATTTTTTATTTTGTTGCTGTTGAGTTGTAGCTTTTTTCATGGTTGTTGAATTGATATTTTTTAGTTGTATGATGCCTTATCAGATATTTATTTACAAATATTCTCTCCCAAAGGTTGTTTATTCACTCTGTCAATTGTGTACTTCGGTGCACAGAAGTTTTAATTTTGATAGTTAAGTTTATCTATTTTCACTTTTAATGCTTGTGTTTTGGGTTTCATACCCAATAAGTGATTCCCAAACCAAATGCTATAAATATTGTTGTTATGTTTCTTTCAAGATCTTCATAATATTCAGTCTTATATAGAAACTCTTGATCCATTTTATTTCATTTTTATAGAGTATCAATAAGGGGTCCAGCTCCATTCTTTTGTATGTGTATGTCTAGCATATTTTTACTAGCATTATTTTGCTGGCTAAAATATTCTTTCCCAGGCCAGGGAGATGTCTCAGTAGAATAAGCGCTTGCCTGGCAAGCACAAGGGCTCTGCAAAAAAAAAAAAAAAAAAAAAGAAAAGAAAAAAGAAAAAAAGCTGTTGTTTAAAAAAAATAAAATATTCTTTCCCTATTGAATAGCCTCACTATATTTATTGAAATTCATTTGACTGGAAACGTGAAGGTTTATTTTAGGATTTTATTCCTTTCCTTGGTCTATCTGCCTTTTTGTCTACCATTTCCATATTGTGTTGATTGGAGCAACTTTGTAATAATTTTTTTTGAGTGTGTGTAGTTTAGGGAAGGGTCCACAGGGTATTCAGAGTCTCACTACTAGATTGGACTCATAGTGATCCACCTGTTTACAGCATCCCAAGAACTGGGATTACAGGCACACGCCACCACACCCAGTCTCAACTGCTGTCTCAGCACACCTAGTGGGGGTGGCGGCATGGTAGGCCTGGGGATCGAACCCCTAGCCCCTATGCCTGCTTTCAGGTACTTTAATCTCCTGAGCTACTTGGCAGGCCCTGTAACAATTTTTGAAATAAGGAAACATATGAACTTTTTTTTTTGCAAGATTGTCTTAGCTATTCAGAGCTTCTTGAGATTAGGTATAAATTTTCAGATCAACTCTTCTTTCTATTTCTGCAGAAATCACCATGGTGGTTTTCATAGGGATTAAATCTATAAATTCTTTGGTGAGCACAGATACCATAATAATTGTTACAGCTTGGGTTCCCCCTAAAGCCTCATGAGGTCATAGGTGGGGCGTTTCAAGGTGGCTGGATTAGGGTGTATGAATGTGGGTTAAGGGTCTGATACTGGCTGGGCTCAAGGGTGTAGATAAGGAAAGTCCCACTCTGGGTGTGGGTGACACCAGTCAACAGGCTTTTGGCCTGGATAGACAATAAAGGGACAGAAAGAAGGTAAGCTTGCTGCCACTGCTGTGGTTGCTGCTGTGGCCACGTCACTTCTCCTGCCTGCCTTGACATGGACTGTTTCTCCTCTGTGATGCCCCTCTACCATGTCACCCTGTCTTGGAGCCATCAAACTATGGACTTAAACCTCTACAAACTAAGAGGCAAAATAAATATTTTCTCCTTTAACTTGGGGTGTCAGGTATATTCTGTCAGCAATAAGAAAAGAAATTAAGACAGTTTTAGGTGCCAGAGAAGTGGAGTCATTGTTGTGACATTGCCTGACCCTCTGGTTCAGAAGCCTTTTCCACTGGTTCGAAGGGAAGACCTGGGAAAGGCTTGGAGATACTAGATAAAGAAACATCCCTTAGAGTCCTGGAAGCTAAACTTGATGGAGGATTCTGGGCAGAGCTCAGATGATCAGAATGCAGACAGAAGTACAGCCAGTAAAGACCAGGGTCAGGAGGTTTCAGTTAGGACAACTCATTTCATAGCTGTTAGACTCCAGACAATATGTGACATTCTCTGGTAGAAATTTGCCTGCCTTTCTTCGTGTCCAAAGGTGTTTCAGGAGACTGAGATTAAGGGCAGTAGACTCATCTGGAAGCCGAAATTTCAAGGTAGTCTGATGCTGAGACAGTAGCATGGCTGCTGCTGGGGGCTTCCAGTCATCTGTACCTTAAGAATCAATAGCAAATAGATCAGTAGAGCAATTTAAAAAATTTTGAGTTTGGTCAGAATGAAAATCCCAATAAAGCTGCAGCCTGAAAAGATGAAGAAGAGGAGAACTTGGTTGTTGAAATTATGGGCATTAAAAAGCCATGTACTTTGGAACTGAATAATAGAAAAATACCTTGATGGCAACAGAAGAACCATTAATCCTTTATCCTTTGCAGCTTCAAAATTTCAAAGGTGAGTATCTTTGGTCTGAGCAAAGAGCCTCCATATTCCAGAATGGCCAAAGTCTAGGGAGTTTGTTCCTGGAGATTGGGTTCATAGTGCTCAGCAATCCAAGTACTTGCCTCCTACAGCCAAGAGAGAAGGAAGCCTGGCTGGCAACAGATATTAGTATTATCAACATGGTGCTGGTTTTAGAAGCATGGAAAATGCAATAGCTGTAGGAACATTCCAATTTCAGAAGAGGACTTGGAAGGCCAGACAGTGTGCCCTGGAGGGACAGTGAGTAAACCTGAGTGTGAAGCTGAAGGAGTAGGGGAGATCCCAGAAGGTTGGAGAAGGATTGTTTGAGGAAAGCTGCAAGAGGGGAGCAAAGCAGGCCTAACAGAGAACGCCTGGGAGCCACAACCACCTGCAGTACCATAGGTGGGAACCACTCAAACCCTTTTGTGTTTAACCATTCTTACAATCTGCCCCAGATGTTGGACTTGGAACTACAGAATTTAATGTTTGCTCTGCTGGATTTTGGACTTACTTTGTTCCCATTCATTTCTATCTCCATATTTGTATCTTTTGGAATGAAAAATATTTGTTTTTTGTCATTGTATGTTGAAAGTGTTTAACTAATTTTTCATTTGCACAGGGGCTCAAAACTAAGAGTTTGCTTTTAATCTCAGAAGAAACTTTGGACTTGGACTTTTCAGCAACGCTTAAATTGTTAGGACTTTGGCAACTCTTAGAGATGGACTAACTGTCTGCAGTCAATTAGCAGTGGGAGGTGAACTTGTTACACCAAGCTGACCTGTAGTAGCATGGTGCTGGGTGTGGGAAGCCTGCCTGAGGAGTCTTGCTGGCAGCATAAACTGCAGAAGAAGAGATGAGGCTGCTGGAAGCTGGTAGAAGCTGTTTTGATACTGTTAAAGAGCTGGTGGTTTCCTTGGGATATTCTGCTGGAGGAACTTACCATGCTGGCACTCCTGATGAACTGGGAAGTTCTCATTGGAGGAAGCACTCAGTACCTTGTCACTGAGAATGGCTGTGGCTCACTCTGGGGAGCTCTGGTCCTCACCTGAGCATTGCTACCTGGCTCCAGCAGGGAAGATGATGCACTGCTCAGTCTCCTGGAGAAAATGTTGTGTTGGCTTTCCTGATGGGAATGTGGCTTTCCTCATTGTCAGAGGTGCTCGGGACCTCACTGTCACTGAGAATAGCTGTGGTACCTCTCGGGGAGCCCTGGTTTTTACTTGGAGCATCACTTCCTGGCTCCAGTTCAGATCCTTTAGCCTACTAACAGATCCTTCGTTCTGCTGGCATAGACTTTCTAGCTTCCACCGCTGACCTTCGGGCCTTCCCAGCACATAGCCATGAAACAGGACTGCATGAGGTGTTGTTGTGGGCTTTTGGCTCCCACTTGGATTTGTTGGAGGCATCATTATGGACTCCAGGTCTTGAGCTGGACTCATGCAGCTTATTACATGGGATCCAGGCCCTCAGATGGATTCTTTGGAATTTAGTGTGTGATTTCCTACACTCTTCATGAGCAGATTTCCTACACTCTTTATGATTCTTTGGGTGATTCATTATAAAATAATCTTATGAAGTATGTGTCCTATATCATATTGTTTCCTTGTGCAAAACCTAGAACTATGACATTGCCTTTTACATAAAGGTTGTGTATGAGCGTTTTCAGGGCCAGGAGTGGAATGTGATGACTTGAATGTAGATGTCCTCCCAAAGTCTCATGTGGTCCTAGATGAGGGAGTTTCAAAGGCGACTGGATTGGGGCATACGGAGGTTGATTAAAGATGTGATATTGGGATTAGGGGTGTGGATTATGGGAGCTCCACCCTGGGCATGTGTGGCAATAATCAATAGGCTTGTCACCTGGATAGAATATAAAGGAGCAGAAAAAAAGCAGGCTTGCTGCTGTTGCTGTTGCTGATTCTGCTGCTTGCTGCTTCACAGTTTCCTGCCTGTTCTCACATGGACTGCTTCTTCTCTGTGATTCCCTTTGCCATGCCACCCTGCCCTAGAGCCAGCTGACTATGGACTGAAACCTCTGAACTGAAATAAATCTCCGTTCTTTAACTTTGGATGTTGAGTATTTTGTCTCAGCAACAAGAAAAGTAACTAAGACAATAATATTGTCTTCTGATCCATGGCATGGGATATCTTTTCATTTATTTGTGTTTTGGGGAAGTATCTCATTTGAACTACCAACAGAGAACTTATGTACAGTAGTTTAGGTACCACTCAAATGTCCTCTTGGGTGAATATTTAGAAATGTTCCAGAAAAAGATTTGCTTCTAATAATACTTAAAATATTCTTTCTTCATTTCTTCTACATGTGCAAAGGAAATCAGTTAATTACTTGAGTTTTCCTTTCTATGTGTTCTTATGAATGATGTATGTGAATCTTAGTAATAACATGTAATCTATTATAATCTAATAGCCAAGAAAGGTATTCATATTGTTAGTTTTCTTTAGTTCTTAAATTCTTATTGTAATTTATAATTTCTCCAACTTTAATTTATATTATTGTATGCATAGTTATTAATTTCTTTCAGCCCATTGTAAATTGAAGCATGGATCTAAAAGAAGAATTATTAAATCAAAGATCTATATTACTATTGTTAGCAATTTTGTAGATGAAGAAAGTAAAGAATATATCAGTAATGTCAAGAGGTGATATAGGTCATAAGTGGAAGAATTAGGATTCAAATTTAGATGTGTGATTGTGTGTCCAAGCTTTTGCCTCTACTCCATGCCAGTATGATTGGGCCACTGCCAGGCCTAGATTCCAGCTGGGAGTGAGGCACTGACTGGACACATATGACCATAAATAATTTTTGCATTGGTTAGAAATGATGAGGGCTACAACAGGGAAGTTTAGAGGACATAGAGAGCTAGGAAAAGTATCTAAGGCCTCTAGAAATAGAAAGAATATGGTTTGTGCCTAGTTGTCCCCCCAGAGCCTCATGCAGTCATGGGGCAGACTTCTAGATCATTAACTAATGATCCACTGGAATTATGAATGTGACTGCTGCTGGGATTATGAGTATAAATGCTGCTAGGATTATGGGTGTGAATGCTGCTGGTATTATGGGTGTGAGTGCTGGCCTGGGGCAGATAGCCTGAATGAAATATAAGGGATACAGACTTGTTCTTTGTGGCCATTATTGCTGCTACTCTTCCTTTTTGCTTTTACTGTCTTGCTGTTTTCCACTGCCAGGAACTGCTACCCTCTGCTATGTGCCACTCTGCCTTGGAGCCAGATGAGTATGGACTGAAACTTCCACTAACTGTGAGCTAAATAAACCTTTCCTTCCTTAATTTGGGGTGTTGGGTATTTTGTCCCAGCAAAGAGAGGAGTAACTGAGATAGATGTTAAATTCACTGCTCTAAATATATTTGAGCCCTCAAAACAAGAAATTTTCAAAGACAGCTCTAGAGCTTTAACAATTGTGTCATTTCTGAATTAAGAGATAAGAGGTACTATATACTGAGTTCTTTTGATGTGTTCATATAATTCCTCTAGTGCTACATTTATAGTTGCATGCTCAGCATCCATTTCTCTTGAAAAACCACCCTTCTTCATTCTGGGTGGTCCAGTACAAGAGAGACTCACCCCTTCATGTTCTTAGTAATAGTACTGCATTCTGGAGCCAAGATAGACAAGCTAGAGCCACACAGGCCCACTGAAGCCTTTTGGGGACCTTTTCAAAGGAGGTTTTATGAAAGACACTGTCTTCCTTTCACACATAAACTTGAGGAGCTGAGAGGTGTTTTTGCTATCCATGGAAAGTAGAAAAAAAAAGATCAACTTGCATAAAGCAAAAGACAAAGAAACAAGGCAATATTGTTTGAGCATCTCTATCACCAGCCAGATCCATATGCTAGACACACTTTAAATATTTTAGGTGTGTGAGCCAGTAAATTTGCTTTTCTACTTTTTAAAAATTGAATTTCTTCTATCCAAAGGTAAAAAAGAGGCAGTGGAATGAAGTACAACAAAAATGCCAACAGAAGATTGAGTTTTATCTCTGTTGTGAGCTAATTGGGCATCCTTGAGCAAATTCCTTTATTCTCTGCTCATTTTCTCTCCTTAAACCATAGATTCATAGGAGAAATGCATGAGAAAGCACATGCAAATGAGAGATGAGTGAGCCTGACACAATGATGGCCCTAAATATATAAACTCCTACAAGTGGTCAACAGGTGTGTGTGTGTGTGTGTGTGTGTGTGAGGTAGGAATGTCTATCCTTGCTTTATGAATGGGGAAAATGAGACTAAGCAGGACAACTTACCAGATGTCCCACAGCTATTATATAAGGTCTTAGGCGTGTTTCCACAAGAACCTCCAGCTCATCAGGAACTTCTGTTCACCTCATTGAATTGTTGCTTCCTGGAAGCAAAGGTGTGTGTGTGTGTGTGTGTGTGTGTGTGTGTGTGTGTGTGTGTGTAGGAGCCCACCCATTCCCTGCAGTTGTCTTCCACATTGCTGAGCCATATGTGGAATTCTTCCTCATCCTTTTCTCTCAGAAGACACCCTTCAGATCCAATACCCAATAGGGAGGGATTCCAACAGCTTTGGGGAAGGGAGGCTGCCAAGTCGCATTTGTTCAGGTGGATACAATAGCATCAGATTTTTGTGGAGCTCAAATATTGAATCATAATTCTTCAGGCATCTTTGTACTTAAATCATAGCTCTGTCAAGCTCATATTTGATATGCACTAATTAATGCTTCCTGTGAATTGTAGTAGATTCTCTTCTCAGTGTGTGTGTGTGTGTGTGTGTGTGTGTGTGTGTGAGACAGAGAGAGAGAGAGAGAGAGAGAGAGAGAGAGAGAGAGAGAGAGACAGAGAGAGAGGAGAGAGAGAGAGAGAGGGTTCCTATGATAAAAAAATAAGCATCTGTTAGTATCACATTGCAGCTGATGAGGGCCTCTTGGATGAGAGGATTGGGTACAAGTTAATAGACAAATATAAATCATTTATGAGGAAATAACCTATATCAAGTGAAGCTAATACTATTTCTTAATTCCTGAAATCTGGGCCTCAAGCTGAGTTGAACAAGGAAAGCCAAACTCACTGTGGAGATTTATATTCTACCTCCAACAATTCTGATCTCATTCCTTTCAAAATAATGTGGGCATTGCTGGAAAGATGTAGATGGTCTTTTAGAAGATAGTGGGCTATTTCAGGTGGAATATTTACAGATTCCACTATAAATGGAATTTGTTAATATCTCTTTGTGTAGCATGGGAATATTGCCTATGGTTTTCATTAGGGGAATTAGTAAAAGTACAGGATTAGACCATTCTGCTGATTCTGCTGAATTACGTTAGAGTACAATACACTGTCAATAGAGGTGGAAATCAAGACCACTTGCAAGGTTGCTGCCTCAAGGGTAAAAGGAACTGATAAAAGTTTGATGAACTGGAGGAGAGTGCCGACAGTGGGGATGGCTAGAAGTATTAAACACTTAGTTTGGGGATAGCGTGGGAGAGAGTCATTTAATTTTATAGTTAGACCAATCTGGGATTGAGTCTCTGCTCTGCAGTTCTGTGTTGTATGACCTTGGACAAGCCAGGCTCCCTTTCTGGGCCTTAGTATTCTTGTTTATTGAACAGGGAATATGTAATCCCTAAAGCATTCTTGTAAGGATTACATTTTGTATGAGTGTTATATATTTTATGTGTAAAGTGCCCTGCTACATTCTGATTTCCTCTCCCACTTTCTCCTTCTTATTCCCAACAATTCTACTTTTTGCTTCCATCATAAAATTTATGGGAGATTTTTATGAGTTATGGCTCATGCTATATAATATCTTGGAGTTGTCTATGTTTAAATTAAAACCTTTCTTCCATGACTGTGTAGATCTTAGCAAAGAAAATGCAGACAACAAAGAAAATACTTATCAATTATGAGAAACAGCTAACTAACCATAAAAATTCAAGCTTCTCCTTTCATAGAAGCAGGATAGAATGGCCACAGGGAAGTAGCTATCAAGCCAGAAAGCTATTATATTTTGCAGTACCCTTTGCATTTATATGCAGTTAGTTATGCGGGTAGTTTTCACCAATGAAATGAAAGCAGACAAGTTATAAGGCTCCTCCACAGTAAGATAATTAATGAATAGAAACATTTTTTTTCTTCTTCATTCTTTTTCCAAGGGTTTGATGTATACAAGTTTCATGATGGTAGATGCCTTTGTGATGGACACAGAATTAATTTATATTTCTATCTCATCTCTTGGAGGAAGGTCACCTTTGGATGAAGACAACCAATTCTGAACTTGAATGTGAAATAAACTCCCCTCATCTGTACTTGGACTGTCTTTGTTATAGCAGCTATTGATATTCTAATACATCTGGATGGTCCATGATGACAGATTGTATATATTAGTGGAAGTGAGATGCTAAAGCCCAGACAGGATCTAGTTACCTAGCAGTTGCAAATTAATTAGAGTCTAGACCAATGACCTTTAAAGTATTTTATTGCCCTAAACTAATAACACTAATATATAATTTCTAATAAATATTTGCTGTATTCCAAGCCCCACACTAGGTATTTTACATCAGCATTTTTTGGACTTCATAACCACTCCATGAGGTATGTATAACCAAAGATGGGGAGATTAGAAGCTGCTGGGGAGTACAAGAAACCTGGAAAGTTGGAATATGAATAAGGAGCATGTTTGCACCCAAATTTTCTGATGCCAGAGTCTGAATTTCTCACCACTAAACTATGTTGGCACCCCCAAATATGCAAGGGCATGACTTGGTGTGCATCCATCACATATGATCTCTTTGTTCTAGAAATTTAGCTGTGGGAAATTTTCTGGCAAATAGCTCCATTGTGTTGCAGTAATGATTCATTTTAGTGTCTGAGGAGAAGGGCTGGGAAACAACACTGGAAGAGCTTCCACAGTATTGGGCACAGCTGCATCTTATCTGATAGAAGTCTTCAGAAATGAGTCTTCTCACCATTGGATAGACAAAGAAAACCAAATTGGAGCCACCTAAAAGACTGTCTGCATGACCCTTCATTCCTTTAACATGTGTTTACTGACTTTCTACTATGCGGCCAGGACTCCATTGGCCACAGAAAGTCCCAACGTGAGCAAGATGGACACAGACCCTCTGTGCGAGGGAAGGTGGTCCAGCAGCTGCACCTGTCAGAGACTGAGCTAGAAAAATTTGGATGCCTGAATATCAGGAAAAATTGTATGGAATTCTGGTTCTGGGTAGACACTGAGCTCGCTGTGCCTGGGTCTGCTTTTGCCGTGAGAATCAAGATGTAATGTCTGCATGGCTGAAAGGACTGTCAGAAATGATGGGGCGAGAGAAACAGGTGACAAGGAAAAGAAGTGAGCCAGGAAAAAGGCTTTTTCTATGTCTAGACTCTGGCTGCTAGTAGTTGTTCGATAAGTGTCAGCTATTATCAATTACTATTAGAGCAATTTCTGCATCCTACAAGGAATTTCAAATATTTCTTACCCACAGAGCAGCACTGTTCCCAGCTCCCTGCAAGTTGAAAGGACTCATTATTTATTAACCAGATTCTGTTTTCTATATTATCTTATTTTCTACACCATATTACACATTTTCTCACAACTCTCCCAGTAATTTTACAAGGTAGCACATCAGTAGGGATAGCTTATGCTATTATTTAGCAATGAGCACTCCCAAATCTAGGTGGCTTAAGACAACAAAGGTTTGTTTCTTGTTTGTGCTACGTATACATCACAGGGTGGCTGCTGACTCTCCTCAGTGTTCCCTGTTTCCGTGGTGGGGCTTGGAGTGACGAGGAGTCTGCTGTGGATGCTGATGTTGTCAGGGGAAAGGGAAAGGAAAAAGTGGTGGAGAACACACAGGCTCCCGAAGCTTCTGCCTGGAGGGGCCTTGTATTACTTCTGTCTGTGTTTCATCAGACAAGGCCGGCCAGTGTCCTGCTGACTTTAGTTAGGATGAGGTACAGTGGTCTTAATGTGTGCTGAGAAGGACTGACTGTCAGCAGATAATATAGAAAATATAGGAGTGGCTTCAGAAATGTGTCGCTTATACTCTGCAGATTCTTGGAAGTGAGACCAGAGGGAAGTGGTTTTGCCCCCATCTATCTGACTCCAAACCCCCATTCCCATGCTTTCCACCTGCTCTTGAGTCTTCCTATTGCCCTCAGAACCTGCTCCCTCAGATTCGTGTCTCTCTTGGGTGTCTTTATCTTTCCCTTCTCTCCCATCATCCATGTGCATCAGTATCTGTGAGTTTCCAGGAGAAGAAAATGTCTCTTTTTCAACTGGCCCCAGATGTCCAGCCACTGCCTGGCTCTATCTCTCCCATCCTACGTTCCCATTAAACTTTTCTCAAGCTATTCTATAAGTGTTTCTCTCTTCCTGGTGGTCCTACCACTATAGGTTCTGCCCTTATCATGCCCTGAAATGACTCCTCCTTGACCTCACAGCATGTGGTCTTCTAAAAAGCTTTGCGTTTCAGTCTGGCCCCTCACAACCCAGCACACATGCTCCCTCAGCCACCAGCTCCCTTCCACTTGGCGGTGACAGCCAAGCCCTCCTCTGTCTTCCCTCTGCCTCTCCACCACAGCTTGTGTCTTTCCTCGGCTCTCTCTTTTTGTCCCTTAAGTGACATCCTTTAGAGGGCTGAGGTGGCAGCTCTGTTTTTGCTCCACACATTCTGTCTGGGAGTTTCTGCACGCTGATGGCTTGTGCATTGGCAGCATAAGCTCAGACCCAAGGCCACCATGGGCATAAGGATCCCGTTGTCCTCTGGACATCAGCACTCACATGTCTCATATCGATCATGAATTTGCTGTTTTGGAGAACATTATGAGGCCATGAGTGGGTCTGATAAGTTTCATCTACTAATTTGCTAAGGAATTGAACATCTCATCAAATTAATCTAAAATTTAGTTTTTTGAGTTATTGTTAGAATCAGACAAGTATTTTTTCCATCTCCAGTTTTCTATGAGAAGAGATTTTTCTTTGCCTGTTTCTGACTTTTGTTTGCCCCTTCTGGGGTGTGAGATTAATTTTCTAGTGGGTGAATTTGAAAACAATCCATGGGCATGACCAGCTCTTCTCTCCTTTGGAGCAGGCCTGGGCTGCCAAGAATGCTGGCTTCTCCTAACTCTCTTTTAGGTCTTACCTCACTGGCATTCCAGGTGTGGCAACTCAGTCAGTCCGTGGGCTGGGGGAAAATCTGCCCAGTTCTGGAACTAAATACTTGTAAGTCATGTGCAGGCTATGTCCCGCAACTTGGCCTCTCACAGCAGCACATTTGATACTGGCCTCTACCCTTACTATTATTTGATTTGCAATTTGTCCAAAACCTAGGCAGGGAAAGAACACCATTTAGTGTGTGTGTGTGGGGAGGTTATTGGATGTGCTTTGAAAACATAAAACTTGAGACGTGGCCTCTCTTTGTCATTTTTTTTAATTTTAGTGAATTGTTCTGCTGTGGGATTACAAATACTCACACATGTCTATCGTATTTTCATTCATTCACCTGAGGAATTATAAAGGGCTATGCACATTACAAGTAGTATAAATCATTGCTCATGCAGCAGTATTTGTGAACAGTCTATTGGGTTTGGGAAATGAAAATAAGAGAAACTTCCCGCTTAGGACCTTGCAGCCCCCTGCGAAGCCATAGAAGGACAGAGACGATGTCAATCTTGGGTCACCCCAGGCCAGGGGACACAGGTAAGGTTATGGGAAAAGCAAGGACAAGATTTGAGGAAACATTAGGAAGGTAGTACAAGAGTTTATTTCTGAAAGATGAATGAGCATCAGGGACAGGAAGTGAGAAGGGGGTGATGTGTAGGAACTGGAAACATGGCCCGGTGCCCACAGAAGTACAGAGCTGAGCAAGCAGAAGCTTTGGAAGAACTGCAGGGATTGGTTTCACTGGGCTGCGGGTACTGGCAGAGGGCAGCCAGCAGTTGGGCTGCGGAGGTGACATTGACTGCCCATGTGGACCCCTTACTTCAGGCTCATGGGAGGAAATAGAGATGACCTTGAGAAGAGCAATGGCAAGGACACATGGCGCCATGTGGGTGCTGCACTTCTGGTCTCCAAATGGGGAAAGAAATGGCAATGGAACACGTCCCCTCTGCATGGAAGGCAGGATCACCATAAGGAAAGAGGAAAGGGGCTCAGAGCCCTGTGTGCAGCCCAGGTATTCTCAGCTCCCTCCCCGACCCCCGCCCTGATGCCTGGCACTGAGATGTTAGTTTATGCAAAGACCCAGGGAGGTAAGAAGAGTGGCTCTTATTCCCCGTGCTAGAGAGACACAAGAGCCACCAATGGGAAATGGAGTGGGCTGCTTGTGGTCCCAAAGGAAGTAGTCTGGGGATTTTCAGGAATAGGAGAATTTTCCTGCAGTGTTTAGGGAGTACCTGTGAATTCTGGAGGAAGATAGCCTGGTCCTCAGCTAGTATAAAAGGCTGATGCTGACTTCAAAGGCTGGGACACACAGGGAGGAAGTGATCATAGCTCTGGCAGTGTGAGAGGCTCCAAAGAGGAGGCAGCTTCAGAACTGAGCCCTGACGATGAAGCAGATGTTGGCCGACCTGAGCACAGTGAGTGCAGGCAAAAGCAAGTTGGGTAGAAGGGCCTTAACTTCCAGGTGTCTTGTGGAGGATTCTGAGCAGCGGGCTTCCCACAAGGCCCTGCTTGTTTCCCAGCCTGCCCAGCCACTGTGGGTGTCATGGGTCAGGCTGGGAACGTCTTTCCAGAGGCTCGGGTGCTCAGAGCTGGCCTTTTGGTGGGTGATGGCATCCTGGACGCCCTGTCCTCAGCAGTGGGCTAATCCACTGGAGAGTTCAGAAGCAAAGGTACTGTTAGCATGTGGCTGAAAAGGCGGTCACTGAGGGTGTGATGTGGAAGCTCCCTCCCAGCTCAGAGGTCTCTCTCTGCTTCCTGGTTGCCATGTCGTGAGCACTTTCCTCCACCATATGCTCCCAGCATGCCGTGCTGCCTTGGAGCCAGCCAAGCTCATGAAAATATGAGCTGCAGGCAAAACTTGCCTTGATTATGTTTTGGTTTCAAGCAGGTGTCTCAGAGACTGACAAGTCGTGAAGACAGTGGACTCCATCTTGGCAACCGGCCTTTCCCTTCTACTCTGTCTGCTTTTGCAGTTCATGTCCTGACCTGACAAGGAAGGGGACAGGGAAAGAAAGCTGGTGCTTTTCAACACCTTGAGTAAGTTCCATCTATCGCCTCCCTTGATTTCACCATCCTTTAAGGCCAAGGCTGTCATTGTCCCATATAAAAATGGAGGAAACCATGGCTCAGAGACAGTAAGGAATGTGTCCACAGACATGCAGTAAACTTCCTATTTAATGACTGGTAACTACGTGGCAGAGGCAGAGCTGTGGACTGAGCCAAGGCAGCTTGAGGTTCTGGTCCTTGTAGACACAGGACGCTGCTGCTCTTCTGTCTAGAGGCCCAGATCCCCAAGGTGTGACCCTGTCCATAGACCTCAGCACCAGCCTATCACTCCCAAACAACTCAGGCCTGAAAAGATATCAGGAGGAAAATTCAGTCAGTGTCCACTGATGAAGGTGTTAGAGGGCTGGGCTGCTGTAGGTGCCACATCTTCCTCTCCACTGCTGGCCGTTTGCCTCCAGAACCTGGTGCTACTCCTGTAACCTCATAGGTGTCACTTCAGCTCCCGAAGCCTCAGCTGTCTTAGAAGAGTAAATGGCTGAAGTGTGTGTTTTAGAGAATGGAGTAGAAACTAGAGGCCCCTCCAACTGGAATACACTTTCCAGAAGGATTTTGTTTGTGCAGCAATCTGTTTAATTGAATTTGGATGCCTCTGGGGCAGGGACAGTGTGCAACCTCGTTTCTTCCTGCCTGTCCTTGACTAATAGCCTTTCCTTAGTGCATGCTCTACCCTTGTGTGTGGAAACTTGCCTTTTGATCATTTGTAGCCTCAGGTGCAAGGCTTGGCAAGGTGAAGCGCTTTACTGGGAAGCTGACGTGTTTCTTCCCTTGGGCCGACTTAGCCCTAGAATGTGCATGGTTGTACATTTTGGTGAGCAGACAGCAGGCCAGGTGTTAGACCACCTTCTCATTCACCTCTGGACACATCTGCACAGTGCTCAAGCTACTAGGCCAGCTGCAGGAGCCCTGTCCCAACACACGCTCTCCTCACAGACTCCTGTTTCACTCTTTGAACTTCCTGATGGGACCTTTCAAGGTGCGTGAGTCAGCAGTCTGGGTGGAGAGTCTGAGTTTGCTTGCAGCACATGATTTCTTGTCTTAAGCAGAGAGCTTTCGACACAGTCGGCTCTGAATATATGAAGCCCAGAGCAGGGGAGGATCAATGAGACTGCCTCATACCCGGCCCAGCGCATGGCGCAAAGAACTATTAGTGGATGAATGAATGAGCACACAGGTCAGCTATGAAAACAAGACATAAATCCCTGTGTGAAATGTTTACTAAGAAAATTTTTAAATAAGTATTCACTGCAAGAACTCAAGAGGTGGTACAGGGCAGCGCATGAGTGCCAGATTGACTGTCAGGCCATGACTGTTACAGGGGTCCACCAAGGTGGAGGGGGCAACATGAGGACTCGCTGTCAGAAAGCTTGGATGGGCTTTTAGTCATGCATTTGCACATCACATTCATTCATTCCTCAGATGTTTCTCAAGTAAGCAGTGTACCAGCCAGCCAAGGGGAGAGGCGGAAGAAGCAGTGCAAAGCTCACAGCCTTGGGAGCTCTCGGCTAGTTGGGTGACAAACAGACAACATAAGCACACTCCTAAAGTGTTGTTGGAGATTACTCTCGGAGGGCTCTGTGTTCTCACAGCTCACACCACCCACTTCTTAAACTGCAATGGCGTAGCCAATAGGTTTGTTTCTATTGCCACATATTTCTGAAGAAACCCTACAGTTCGACATCTACTAATTCTTTAAAACACCCAAGGGGCCAGGGAGATAGCTCAGAAGCACTTGCCTGGCAAGTGCATGGTCCTGTGTTCAATCCCTGGCACCACAAAATAAATAAATAAACAAAATAAAACACCCACTTCTTCTTCCCAGCCTCATCCCTCTATCCTTTTCTCCTCATCTTTCTTGAATTAGCTAGCATCCCTGAAGGAAGCTGCACTGTCTGGGGCTGGCCCTCAGGTGGGTAGGTGGCACTCAGGCCTGGAAGCACAGGTCTGCCTGCAAAGGCAGGTCCAGTTGTCTCCAGAACCCTGAGGAGCTGCCACACAGCCTTTCTGATGCATCTATCTGTACCGCAGTCCCCCTAGTCACCCTGGCAACCATGCCATAGTTTCTCAGCAGCTATGCCAATGATGGTGGAGTGTTCTCTTGCTCACCAAACAAGGTAAAGCACACATCTTGGGAAGGTAGCACATGTCTCATGGTCCCTTCTGTCACTTAAAAAAAGGGACAACCTAAGGAACACTGTGGTGTCAGAGCCCAGAGCTGAAGTCCACAGCCACAGGTCCTGCCCAGGCAGCAGGAATGCAGAGGAAAGCACACCTGCTGGGACCCTCCAACGGTCCTGTGTTCCTGCACCTCCTCTGAGGCTCGTGGGCCAGACAGTGAGCTCTCTACCCAGGAGGACAGATGAGAGATTTCACTTGCCAGTGCTGCACTGGGCATGAAGGGGACAGTGGTGAGAGAATGGTGTAGGTAGCAGCCCACAGCTGATACATGCACAGCACCCTGTTGCTGTGGAGTGGACACTGCTCTCTAGTAGGGTGGACAAGGCAGTATTTGAAAGAGCAGTTCTTGGCATAAAGCAAGAACAGGTGGGTGGGCTTTGGTTACCCGTAAGCAGGATCTGAAAATTGTGGGCAAATATGGCCAGCATGCAGGTCCACTGCTAGACTGCATTAGGAGTCAACCCCTATCTTCTTTTCTGTAGAGCCCTGGTAGGAACTCTGAATCCTTCCACCCCCTGTCCATCAGTTCGGGTTGTCATCCACTCAGTAAGTAGTAACTGTGTGGCTGGATGTGCTGGCACAGAGACTCACTCTGCGGGCAGTCTGTGGTTGGTTAGCCTTCTGTGCTCCATGCTGGGGACCACTTGGGGTCATGGAGGGGATAAGCAATTCAAGGTCAGGGAAGCCAGAGTCTGCTCTAAATCTGTCACCCTAGTGCTCTATGTTTCCCCACATTCCTTCTTTTGGTCTGGTAAGAGACCTCCTGCCTTTGGGCATCAATGTCAACTATCCTCTGCTCCAGGAAGTCTGTTACAGGACCAGGTCTCTGACTCCTAGGACTCTTTTGACCCTGGGCAAAGTAGACACTAGGCATGTGATCCAGTCCTGGACAACAGAACCTTAATCTGTCTGGTGTGTGTGTGTGTATTAGAATTGAACCAAGGGCTTTCACACAGAGCTACATCTCTCGCCTGTTTTTAAAGTTTTTCAATTTTGAGACATGGTCTTATTAAGCTGCTCAGTTGCCCAGACTGAGTTGGACTTACCATCACTCTCCCTGCCTCAGTCTCCCAGAGCGCTGGGATTCCAGGCATGCATCCTCACACCAGGTACAGCACTGTAAATACTCCCCCATAGGTTTGATACTAGGAAAGAGATGACCTTTTTCTTGCACTGATGCAAGCCTGGAATCCTCCATGGCCATGTTCCCACCCATCCCTCTACATGAGGGAAGGATTCTGCAGTGAGGAGAATGCTGGGAGCACAAGACATAGATGGATGTCGAGGGGGGAGGGAGAGAGGATAGTATGGCCGCGGTGACATCATCTGAAGCAACGGAGACCAGGCCAGCTTCAGCCCAAGCTGCCAGTGATGCAAGCCCAGGATTCTCTCTGCCCTGAGCTGCAGATCTGGACCTAATTCAAAGGGCGGTGGCTGGGGCAGGGGCCAGCACTGGAGGAAGGAAGGACTTTATTTCTCAGACAAAGGGTCTGAGGAACAATTCCGCCCAAGCCTGTAATGACAATGGCTTTATTTTATGCTTCTAATCCCATTGTCTCTGAACTGACAAACATTTAGAAGGGGCCTGTATGCATGTCCAGTCACACATCTTCCTGCATGTGTGGAGCTGAGTTAGTGCATTCAGGGCTCCTGCCTCCTCTGTAGTTTCAAGCCCTCCCCCCCCCTCCGCACCCTGAATCTGTTGCTTCTACATTTTCCCTCCAGCCACCAACTGTGACGTTCCTGTGGTGATCTTGGTAGGGTGCTTCATGCTTTGCAAAGCAGATTCCCCTGCATCACCTTCCTAGGTGCTCAGGACATTTGGGATGAAGCCAGGACTGTGTTTGCTACTTCTGCCTTTCAGAGTGAGAAAGGGAGGCTCAGGGCCTGGACCCTGACTCCAAAATGGAAATCCCTGTCAGGGACTTTGCAGTGACCTCGCAGACAGGAAGTTTCCTCAGGGTGGAGAAATCTCTGAATCTCAAGCCAGATGGGATAGAATTGAGTCCCACTCTTTGATTAGTTGACTCATCATATATATCAAATCCTTAAGTCTCAAGTTCCCAATCTGTCAAATGGGGGAAGAGGGATAATACTTTCTCTTAAAGATTCTTACTCCCTACCAGGATATGATTGTAGGCTAGGGAGCCTTATAAAGTTGTGAGGGGCTCTGCCCATCTTTCAATGCTGCTTTGTGAGTGGAGGCCGGTAGCTCCCTGGGTCTAATGCATGCCCTTTCCACACCATGTCCACTGCCATCCTGTTGAACTTGAAATCAGCCATGGGGAGAAGGTTACATCAGGAGAGCTGATGGATCCAAGAGTCAGGGCTTTGTCTCCCACACCCCCAGACTCCACTGTGAATCAGCACACTCATAGTGGTGGGAAGGAGCCACAAGACTAATACTCAAGGAGAACTGTATGTGTTGAATCGCCTGTCATCAGCTTTAACCCTCATGGCACCTGGGGGTAGATACTAACCACGCCTCAAAGATGAGGTCCTTAAAAAACAGAGGTCATAGCTTAGCCAGGACACACAATCAATGCCAGCACAGAGTTGAAGTCAGATCTCACATTCTGTCTGATTCCCACGTTGTACAATAAAGCTGCATTCATTAGCATCTGCTTTTATCCTGATTTCTAACCTAGAAGTTAAAAGATCCAACTCAGTGTTATAACACTTAATGACCTGTTCTGGACTTCACATTCTCCAGTGTGGAGCTTGCAGGGAGAGGAAGGGGAATGTATCACACTGAGCTGGTCACAGGGAAACATGTGGAGCATCATGGAGCGCCACAGCTCTGGGTCTCAGTTGGATAAGTGTCTCCTCCAAGCCAGGTGGCACTATCAAACACCATCAAGGGCTGGGGCTGGCTAGAGCACTCAGCTTTGTAGATTACAAAGTCCAGGTGCACCCTCCCCCATCCCCTCATTTGCAATGGAGGCACCATCTGGAACAGTGGTTGTTTTGCCTCCTCAGGTGCCTGTGGTAGCCACTGGGAAGGGTCCTGAGGGCCTCTGGAATCTGTTACCCAGTGTGGATGTAAGGGAATGATCATGTGTCTCAGCTGAGAACCTTTCCTCCTGTTGCTAAGAGAAAGAGGACCGTCTGTTTTCCCTCTCCTGGTTTCACACCCCCAGCCCTTTTTCCTTTCTATTTTTATATCTCAAGAGCTTCATAGAATGATGTCCTGAATGCTTTGAACTAGATGAGGGTGGCAGACAGAAAAGAAAATGGAAAGGCCCTAAACAAAATGAAAATCTGTTTCCTGGTGGAAAAGATGACAGATGGGTTCAGGGACCAGAGTGGGAATCCTAGTATTCTCAGTCAGGGAGTGAGGCTCTGTGGCCCCGTGCTCACTGGCTTGGCCCTGCTGGGCCGGTTCCAGGACAGGCAGATGGGCTGCAAGAGCACCCAGCGACTACTAGGGGCCCTAGGAGTGGGAAATTGGGAAGGTAGATTAGCCATTTTTAGTACATTGAGTGTTTGGGTGCCTTCATTTTGCCCTTACAATTATTGCACGAGAACGTATAATAGCATTTCTGTTTTCTAACTAAGAGGCTATGCAGAGGGTCCCTGTCCAATGGCCTTTCCCCCAGCAGACCCTGTAGAAGTCGGGAGGGTTCCCTTGTGGTTGTGGAGGCCAACACTTATTCAGCACTTCCAGAGCCTGATTGGTTGCTCTGCTTCCACCTACGCCCCATCCAGCCCATTCCCGGCTACAGCTGGAGGGAGCTTTCTCTAATGAAAGCCACACTGTCTCCAATACTCTTAACACTCGCATCCCTAACTCCAGACTAGAAGTGAATCTCAGGGTCACACTAGCCACTCCCGACAGACCAGTCTTCTCTCAGGTTCCCCGTACCTCGTGTTGCCTTCGTCCAGCCACGAGGTCCTTCTGCACCTATGTTTTTTTCTTTCTTTTCTCTTTGCAGAAACAGTCTTTATTGGGTTCAGACCAGAAGTCCATGGGTCTTGAGGACCTTTCTGATTTTCTTCTCCACATTCTTCTCAGCCTGCTTCCATAGCCTATGTTTATTGGACATGCTCCCCCCGGGCTCTGCACTTGGGAACCCTGCTCCTCTGAGGACGGCCGCTGCACCTTCAGGACTGGTTAATTTCCACGCAGGACCTTAGAGGTCTGGAAGCCCAGCCTTCTGTCCTATCCAAGCCATTTCCTAACCCACTTAACCATCTGTTTAAATTTCAGCTGGTTGTGCTAATCACTAGCCAACAGTTTCCTGCTGATTTACTTATTTTGTCTTCTCATCAGACCACCAATGCCAGGAGAATAAGGCTTTGCGATTTCTCTGAAAACTGTCCTACTCCATAGAATAGAGGCTGGAGCACAGTAACCACACAATAACTGTGTATTGCTGCGTGAATTGTTACTGCTGTGTAATGACCCCAGAAGGGCAAGCCTCAGGGGTTAAGGAAGAAGAGCCTCCGCAGGTGCATCATACGCACCAGGTATCAGCTTTGCGTTTCTGTCGCTCTCACACAAGCCTTAGAGAAAGATCCCTGGCTTCCCATTTAGCAGATGAAGCAATGGCGACACTTTATTTGACACTTTGTTGAGGCTAAAGGGCTCAGCAGGAACCCCGGCCTTCCTGCTGCAGTGCTGCGTCCTTGTGGGCTGCGCGGAAATGTCTCTGCGGTGGACGCGCATGGAAAAGGGTGTGTCTGCCGCTGCAAAATCTTGCGTGTGTGAAGCCTTCCGAGGAGGCGGTTGTGGGAGAGCGTCAGGCCAAGACCCAGAGGGCGCCGGGAGAGGGCTCCCCTGGTGAATCACAAGGGCCGTACCCGGAACCCAGACCTTGGGGAACAGGCTGCAGACACAGTGTTCAGGAGGCAACACCCACAGAAAGGTGGCCGGGGTATCGCTGCAAGTGGTAGTTGCGGCCAGGCTTGAGCCGGACGAGGCGGAGGGGTGCGGGCTCTCCTCCCCTAGCGAAGCTCCCAGGCCAGGTCGCGCCTGGACTCTGCGCGGGAGTCCGCGTCCTGCGCTAGGTGGCGAACTGCGGAGGGGCTCTTCTATTCGGGGGAATGCGGTAGTGATGTATAAGGTTTGAAAGATGTAGCCTGCAGCGCGCCGGCACCAGCTTCTGTGCTCGCGGCGGAGCAGAGGGAGTGAGCGCGGCGCTCCGGAATCCCCAGCCACGCGCGTCCCCGCGCTCACGGCCCCCACGGACCCTCCAGCCGAGGAACAGGAGTGGAGCCCGCTGTCCTGCATGGCAGCCGGAGTATGAGTCGAGGGGGCTGAGCGGAGGGCGGTCCTCGGCACTAGAAGGTAGGAGAAGGCGCTGCGCCTGGCGCTGCGGCGCAGGAGGCTGGAGTGGCGCTGCCCGAGCGCGCGGGGGTGGTGTGCTGCGGCCGTGGGAACCCCGCGTGGGGACTGGAGCCGGCCGGGCGTACAGGGCCAGCCGGAGGCCGGTCTACCGCTCTTGGTGGCGCACGTGTCGCCGCGCAGCGCGAGAGGCGGCGGTGGCTTCCTGCGCAAAGTTTTGGGCAGCGCTCAAGGCGCAGGCGAGGCCGGGGCGCACGGTCGCGCAAGTTGTGGCCAAGGCGCTGGGGAGACCCCGGGGCCCACGCTCACTCCCTCGCGACCTGGACGAATGGCTTGTGCTCCCGCCACCCTGGTGAGGCTGGGTGACACGCGGGGTTTGATCCTTCTCCTCCTGAGGGAGCAACTTCGTCCGCGTCGGGGACCGGACTGGAGCTGGCTGGCGGCGTGGAGCTGCAGGTCTAGCCGCGCTGCCGTTGGCTCCGCATGCTGAGCATTTCTACCCGTCCAGCTTTCCAGAAGCCAAGCAAAGGGGCTCGGGTGCCTCCTCCGCCGCAGCCTGTGATTTTACCTCTCGGTCCGTTGGATGCATCTCTCTCCCCACCTCTCCAGCTTGGCTCTTGGATGCTGCCTTGAAAAATGAGATGATTAATCAATTAGGTTAGTGGCCAATTAGGCATAACCTTGTAGGAAAATAATTATCCCTGGCTCTCCGGGCTTTCGCTGGGAATGAGGAGGGAATACGGCCTGTGTGTAGAGGCTGTTCTTGAAAGATAGGACCGAGCCGAAATTTCTGGGAATTGAAGATGTAAAAGATTGAATGCATGGTGGTGGAAGAGGTTGTAGGGTAGAGGGGTGTGTGTGTGTGTGTGTGTGTGTGTGCGCGCGCGTGTGCCGAGGAAATTAACCCTTGGTGGCACAGTCCGGGCGGACTTGGCAGGCTGCCTGTTTCCAACAACTGGGAAAGATGTGCCCGTGCTAGCCTGGGGCCCTCTCTGGCCTCCGTGCTAGCCCGTCCCTCGCACCCCAGGGCTTTGCTGTGGCGTAGAGGGGCTAAGTTCATCTGGATGGATGCGCGCATTTTAGTTTCGCGCAGGCAGAATCACAGCGCGGTAGGCAGAGGTTTCCCCACCACGCCTTCCCAGAACACACATTTCCCGATCATGTTAAACAAAACGGTTGGTAAATGGGTGTGAAAAGGAGTCTGCTTCCCGGGCTGGGAAGTTCTGCTGCGGCGCAGGGCTTCGTTTCTTTTCGGGAAGCCTGGCGGGGCTTGGCACTGCAGTACAGTATTACAACACAGCCATATTAAAAAGGTCTCCAGCGCAGAGCTCTCGCCGCTGCAGCCTGACTTCAGCAGACTTCGCTGCTCAGGCTCTTCTCACATGGGTCTTACGGGGATTTCACACAGGCACCATGCCCGTTTCAGCCCCTTTCTGGCTTTGCTTTAGGCTTCTTTCATCTGCTTATAGATCTGGACTCTAGGAGTAGGTGTCTGTTCAGAAGATAAAAGCGTAGAGGTGTTCCCAGGACAGAGATTTTTGCAACAGGTCCTAGGTCTGAGGTTTCTCCTCAGGCATCCATCCCCTTGGCAGTTAGAGATCTGGGCCCCAGGGTCCCTGCCGGAACCCAAGGGTTGGACCAGGTGGTCTGTGGAAGCCCCTGCAGTGCTGACATTAGCTGCTGCTACATTTTATGGCTTTTTTCCAGGTCTGAGCTGAAGGGAGGAGTAGCTGAGCCCTGCAATGTGACAGCGGCAGAGAAGTCCCTCACTCTGGGGAATGGATGGGGCTATCTGGGGCTGGCTGGCAAATAGGAACTGCCCAGTTGGAAGACTGCCTAGTGATACGGTGTCCAGGGACAACTGCTCGCCACAGGCCCCTCCCGTTTCTTTAGAAGATTCACCATTCAGACTCGCTCTTGGTCAAGGTTTTATTTTTTTGGCTTGAAACTGGGTTCAGCCTGGTGTGTGTGTGTGTGTGTGTGTGTGTGTGTATAATTTTTTTTCTTTTGTGGTCAAACTCTAGCTCTACCAAAGACCAGACTTTCTTTCTGAAATTGAATCCCTCCCCCCCCCATGATAAGAAGGGACGTAGAGGGAGAAGGGAGGGAAGAAAAGAGTAGGAGGGAATGTAGTGGTAAGGGAAATAGAGGCACAGGGAATTTAAGCCTTCAAATACATCCCAGTGGGAAAGGAGAGAAGAGGAGAGGAGCAGAAGAGGAGGATGGAGAGGAGGAAGGGAAGGGGAGGGGGGAGAGGAGGAGGAACAGGAGGGGAGGGGAAAGGAGGAGGAACAGGAGGGGGAGAGAAGAGGAGAGGGGAGGAGCAACAGGAGGGGAAGAGAGGGGAGGGGAGGGAGGGGAGGACTGGCAGGAGGGTGAGGGGAGGGGAAGGGGAGAAGAAGAGGTGCAAGAGAGGGAGGAGGAACCGGTGAGGGAATGAAGCCAACAGGAGAAGGCCTTTGCCAAGAGGCAGAGATCAGCACTCATAGGAAGCAAGTTATCCTGTGGTTAGGAAAAAAATCCCAAGGGAGACTCCAGGGCACACAAGACTCTTTCCAGACAGACATGCTTCCTGGAGCCCTGCTCTGACACAATGAGGCACGTCACAGATTCCATTTCTTAGCTTTTCCTTGCCTGAGACTCCAGTTGGTGTGGGTGGGGTAGGGGAGCTGGGAGGATCTGTTTGCATGATCAGAGCAAGCTCTCCCTTTCCTTGGGGCACTTCATTGAGACAGCTGAGTTTCTGAATAACTTTGAAAGAGGTGTGCTTTAAATGTTACTCCACAGAATAGATAAATTTTAAAAAGTATGTCATTTGTTTAACTTTGGGGGAAAGAAAAATGAAGGTTAGGGTACTAAACACCCTTGCATGCCACTGAGAACATGAATGGACAGGAAAAGACTCAAGTGGCTTTCTCCTGGGCAGCCACCTGTCACAGTGGGCCCATCCTCTGAGCTCCCAGACCTGCCCTTGGCTCCAGGATGCCCCTTCCAGTGTGACAAGTGCTTTCTGAAACAGCTGTGGTCATGTTGTTGTGCAAATCAAAACCTAAAATCTTCTGGTTTCTTAAAGCATATTTTTCAAATTCCAGACGACAGACTTCCAGGATTTTCCCTGCCTGGCCTTCACAGTCCTCCTGACATGCTTGTTGCACACATACACAAACATTACACTCACACTATACACACACTATGCTCACACACATGCCACAAGCCAGACACCCTCAGAATATGCCCAGAGCATCACATACCCTTAGAGATATGCACGCAGCACCTTGCACATCTTTGCACACTCATGCTTGCTGCACTTATTCACCCATTCTTACATGCATACATAAACACACTCAAGCACACACCACCATGTGGACACTCAAACACAGACATTACATTCATACCATACACTTATGCACATGCATAAACACATCCATGCACTACACCTAGACACTGCATCACACACATCCTTACATATGTGTTCACAGTGTTATACACATGTGCATATATGCATGTTCATTAATCTATATACTGGTATACACATATACACTGATACCCTCACATATACATACAGATCACAAACCTCAACACACAGTCCATCTGTACTCACACACCAACTTGTACAGCTTCATAACACCTGCCCACAACTCTACAATCACCTCACACACATCCATGAATATACACATGTACTCATGCATACAACACCCACCCATAGGCACCTATTGAATCCTTACTCACATGTACATGCCAGTACACACAACATCACATGCCCTTCTGTGCATTGCACAATATATACACACATGCCTTTCCAGCACCTTTGCACCCCACCTGAGCCTGGGTGCCTTTGCAAATGCCACTTTCCGTGTGCAGAGCACATATTCTTATTCCTTGGTCCTGTGAGCACTACACACTCCTCAGCATCTGTCTCACAAGTGACATCTTCTCCGAGGCCCCATTCCCTTGGGATGATGCTGCTTCCTCTTCCACAGCTCTCCTGAGCTCTCCACCTGTTCATTTCTGCTGGCAGACGAATCATCCCAGAGTAGGGACGCATGGGCTATGCTTGACAATAACAGTCATTTTAGGAGCTTTGGAAGGGTGCTGACCATTCTCAACTTTCTCACTCATTTCTTATCTTCTCCTAGTATCAGTGTTTTACAAGAATAATATCAACCTTTAAAAACTGTGAAAGATACAAAGGTGCTTAAGACAAAAAGTAACAGTTGCCCCCCGTGTGCCTACTCTGTGTTGAGTGCATCTGTCAGTGAGCTTTGGCATTGCCCCTTCAACTTTGTGTCATGTTGTCCTAACTAGACAGGCACCATGAAGTGTATGGTGTATCTTGTTTCTTAATGTATTGTGCACTCAGAATTTAGGACCTCTGAACGTTTTGGGGCAGATTTTTAAATAAGAACACTAACATTATTGAATTTATTTTAAAATTACATTAAATATGTTAATTCACTGATCCCCAAAATAGCACTGGGTAATTGTATTATTTATCCATATTTTACAGAAAAAGAAAACTGGGCCCCAAGAGGTTACATACATTGGAAAAGACAGCAGGGACTGTGTTGAAACCCAGGCCTCTGTTCTTTCCAGTTCCTCTCTCAGTGGGTCTGCAATTGGGTCTGTGCTCAAGAGGCAAGCCCTCTAAACCAGCTTTGTAGGCTCAATATTTGCCTAGAGCTTAAGTTTATGGGTTGCTTAGCTCATGTATTCAGGTTGCCCTCCCAACTCGGTGGCATCTTGTTACACAGGAGAGGAAGAGGCTCATGTGGGAAGTTGATGTGTCTTGGCCAAGTGCCTGGAGCCAGAACGAGGTGGAGGGTTCCGTACTCAGGACTTGGGCCCAACCAGGAATATGCAAGAGCTGATCCCAGAAAGGAACAGGAAGCCTTCTGCCTTTGCTGTAGTGTATGATGTAATGGTGCAGACAGGAGCTGGATGTCCTCTGGCATCGGAAAGGGCCTTGAGGACACTCAGGTTTGGAGGATGCAACGCTTGAAGTTCCATATTATGTGGGACAACTGCATTAACAGTGTCTCACAGTGCTGCTCATCTTCATGTCCGAGGAGTTCTGTGAATCAGGACCATGGACAGAGCTTGTAGCTTGAGATGAGGTGAGGTGGACACCCTTTGTAGCTCTGTGGGTGTGCTATGGTTGAAGTCTTAGAACCAAGGCAGTGGTGCTAGCAGCCTCCAGAGCTTGGCTTTGTTAGCGTCTGCCTTCTAGGCAGGGCAGTGCAACTCTAAGTCTCCTAATGGCTGAGTTCTTGTATGTCAGGCACTGGGTTGAGCATATTACCTATATTCTCACATTCCATCATTCTAGAAATCCAACTTGAAAACCACTCTTTTCTGGTTTTATCCTAACTTAAAACAGTGCCCAGCACAATAAACATCAATAAAATATTTCCTGATATTTTAGTGAATAGAGAAGGAAAACAAGGATCAGAGATGTGGAGTAACTTGTCAGAGACCGACAGCTGTTGTAGTTAAGAGCTAGGATCTGAACTCAAATTTTTTTTTCACAAAAAAAAAGGCCAGCCCAATAGCTCAGTGGATTAAAGAGCCTGCAAGCAGGTGCAGGGGATTGGGGTTCAATCCCCAGGTCTGCTGTGCTGGCCCCGCCTTCAGGGTGCTCTGAGACAGCAATTGAGACTGGGCATTGTGGTGCATGCCTGTAATCCCAGCTCTTGGGAGGCTGTAAACAGGCAGATCACTATGAGTCCAATCTAGTAGTGAGATCCTGAACACCCTGCAGACCCTTCCTTAAAATACAAAACAAACCAAAACAAAACAAAAAAACAGACTGTATTCTTTTGACTATTCTGTGCTTTTCCTGGATAGATATTCCTGGCCAGAGCTTGAGCATGTAGATCCTAACTCTTATTAGGTGCAAGGGGCCACTCTAAACACTTTATTTAGCTGTATTAACTAGTTTCATCTTCCTACTTCAAAGATAAATAGCAAAGATGGGATTTAAACACATGTAATATGTTCTCTCTGAGTTTCATTATATGCTATTCTTGCAACTGTATCACATCTTAGTGTTTTTAGCAGTGGAGTCACCATCACCTCTGTTATCACTGTCCTGGTGCTTGGCAGTCTTGTGGATGTTGTGGTGGCAGCTGTCTTTCTTGAGGGTTTACCTGTGCACTGGGCACTTTTCCAGTCATCTCATCATTCTGAAGACAGTCCCATATTTCCATATAAGGAAACAGTCTGCATGAGGTTCCATGAAGTTGAGAGTCCTGGGTCCAGTGAGAGATCTGGGCTTGGCATTCTGTGAATCTGGTCTCAACATCTGTTCCCCCTTTCTGTCTCTACAATCTTTTTTCCCACTACTTCTTGCTGCTTTTTACATCCAGCAAAGCAAAGTGATGACATTCTTCTTGTTATAATTTTCTCATTGATAACTCAATTCTCAAAACACCTATTGTCTACAAAGACATAGTATTTGCATTTCAGTGATCTGAGGCTTTTCTCCTGGTGCACTATGAAGTGTGTGAAGGGTGCCTGACTTTCTGTACATCTCCTTCGATTTCTTGGAAGAGGAATAATATCACCCGCCACATTTCATAATGTGGTAATGGGAAGAGGTGAGCCAGGCCCTGGCGACTGCTATCCCCACTGAGAAGCCAAAGACACTTGGAAAAGCAAGGAAAGAGTTTCTTGGGTTGAAATAAACTACTTTGAGGTACATGTGATGCTGGTTGACTCTGACAAGGCTGCAACCATAACATGGTGGCATTTGGACTCTTTCCTTATTGGTGATAGTGTAAGAATGCTACGTCAAAAACTAATAGGCATTCAATCGGGATTTACAAGACAGCGATATTGCAGAAGATAGGAGCTCTGGTGACATCAGACAGCCCTTTATCTGGCAAAGCACATGTAGCTTCTGTCTTAAAGAGGGCAGGCAGAATTAAAGAAGAAGGAGCACTTACTTGATAAGCTTTTACTAAATTAAAATAATTTTTCTGACATGAGCTCTGAGTCATAAGTCTTGAGAGACTTCTTGCTTAGCTAGCATGCAAAGTATAGCTTCTCCATGTTCCAAAATGACCATTTTTTTGGATGCCTGGGCTTAGATCATTTGTGACATTTTCTTCTAAGCAAATATTTACAGCTGAGTCAGCTGGGTGGGAAACTGACAGGAAGGAGGGTTTAAATGAAAATGTTACCCAACTGAAGTTTACATCTGAGTGCAGCACATGGTGTCACCATGGGCAGAGTCCTGAGAACTCAAAATATTTGTCAGTTTGTAGAACTTGAAAAAAAAAAAAAAAACAAGCTGTTTTCGTTGTTAATCCTGAAAGTCACATTTTTTCTGCATGCATTATGGCGACCACTTACACTTCCTAGCTGACTGGCTTTCTTCTAATCTCGGAACTCAACTCCGTGTCTTTACTCTTCAGTTTTCTGCTGCAGAAGAGAGGCCCTCTTTCAGGGCAGATGCCTGTAATTATTTCCACCTTCATGTACTTCCTCATGTGGCTTTCTCACCAGCTCTCTCTCTCTCCTTTCAAACCTGAGCTAAATCCAGTCTCCTGATCTAAGTGTGGTCTCTTCTAGTTGCAGTCAGGTACTAGGGCCTGCAAGACATACTCTTATTCAAGCCCACTCAGCACTGACCACCACTGATGTTGATTTTATCACTCTATTAATTTAAAAGTCATGTAAGTAAGACAAGTCAGCAATAATCACATACAAAAACATAAAGCATGAGTAAAAAATCACTTGAAATTCCAGGTTTTAGTTACCCATCATTGGATGACCATCTTTCATTTCACTCACACACCTGGCATGGGGAGGTGGAAATGCATGTAATACACATGTGTGCGTATGCACAGACATATGTATCATTTTATATACTGTGCATGAACTATATAGGCTTTTTCTTTTTTAATTCTGTATGTCTACTTTTTAATAGACCTCCTTGTTTACCACCTAATCCAGCTTGGGTGTCTTTTGTACTTTTTTCTAAGAGCCTATTATCATTTACACAGATACTCACAAATATGCACAGGAATTTTTGTTCATAGTTTGCAAAATGAGAATCTTTGCACATTCTTTTGCTCCCTTTACACACTGGAAGCCCATCCCTCCATTTCTTCAGCTCTCTCCAAATTGGGTGGCATAGATACGTCTCTCTTCCCAATGGCTGTAGAATTTTTAATTAAATGACTGTGCTGCAGGGTTTTCAACAAATTCCCTACTGATAGGCACTTGCATTCATTCACTCATTCTTAATAAATAATGCTATGTAGGTATCCTTCTACGTTTATCATTTTCTTGATACTTTAACTTTTATGGGTAAAAATTAGCTCAGTAATATTTCTGAGCTAAAAGGTAGGCTGTTTTAAAAACCTTAATAGGTGCTGCCATATTGGCTTCCACAATGAGTGTAAAAGTTCTCGCTTCATTAGCATGTGTGAAGGAAACGTGCCCTATGTCTTTGTCAGCAGCACATGTTTCCTTTCTCTTTTACTTTCGCTGGCATGATAGGTGAGAAGTGATATCTCTTTGCTATTTTACTTTGTACTGTCTTAAAGTCTGCTGAGGAAGAGCATCTTGTCACATTTATGAGACGAGCTTTGGATTCACTTCCCAGCAGACGACTGACTTATCTTCTGTCCAGCCTTTAGGTGTTGTATCTGTTATCATTTAGCAATGGTGTCTTATAATTACAGTGATTTTTTTTCTTTCAGCCGCATTGAATATGACTTTCCTTTCCTAGAGGTTTTATCAAATGTTACAATTAGCTGTTTATTTGTTGGTGTCCAAATTAGTCCAGGAATTATTAGACACACTTATCCAGGGTATGGGACTCATTGCTAGGGTGTTACACATGAACAAGACCTGAAAAGCAGGTATAGAATACATGATTGTAATGCTGAATACATCTATGATGCTCAAGTATAGTTTCACAATGAACTGTACAAAATAGCTTATGTATGTGACATCATGTGGATCAAGATCTTTCAAGTAGCCAAGCTTGAATAGAGATGAATAGTGCTCTGGAAAAATAGATAAATGTTATATATTTTAAAAATAGAATATGATTCAAAATACTGTAAGCATCAGTTATGGTGTCAAACTGTTTTTGGCGTTCCTTTTGTTTTGTACCAGGAATCGAACTTACAACCTTGTGCTTGCCAGGGCAGGTACTATGCTGCTGAGCTGTACCCTTGGCCCCTGATTTTGGTCTTCCCAAGCATTATTTGAGATGAAAGACTGCCTTCATACATGAAGAGCTCCAGACACATGGATGTATGGACTTTAAATTATTATATCTGTTTCTTACATTTTTGCAGTCTCTTCCCACATGGTCAGATTGTGCTATTGTATCTTGGTATTGTTGATTTATCTACCTTTTAGAACAGCCTGCTCTTTCTATGCCTCTTTGTATTGGCTGTGGACTGATATATCAGGAACTATGCTCATTGGAAATGTGCATATGATAAAAGGCAATAACCACCAACTCTGAGCCTGCCACTCTCAGGAAAGAAAAGCATCAGTCTAAACAATACTTTAGCCACCTAAGGCCCTTTTGTCATTTCTTTCTTTACAAGGGTGGAATGGATGTTGCTATATACATGAAGTGGTAATATATGCCATCTCAACTAATTGAACAATAGGTCAAAAAATTGCTCATAACCAAGACCCTGAGTAAACTGGGTTGCAAATATCTTTATAATGGTAGAAATGTAGTTCCAGTCTTATAGAAGTCTGAGCACATGGGGAGGCTGCTTGGATCTGGGACATCGCCAGCATCCCTAGCAGCTGCTGCTGTGGTTCATCCCCATACCCTTGGGATGATGGTGCAAGGCGGGACTCTCTCTCTTCTCTCCTGCCAACCTGCTATTCTGAAAAGTGTAATATCATTACAAACAAAGATCACGTAAGCTGCAGTCTTTCTCTCCTTGTTTTAGCGATGGAAAATGCAGGAAAGAGAAGGGCTCAGGCACCTTGAACACCAGACTTTGAACACAAAGATGAAAATATGGGTCTTGGTTCTGGTAAAGCTTGATCGGAGAATTTAGATCCTACAGTGACACTGACCTTCTTGAGCTCCCCCTCTGTGTTGGTCTGAGATGATGTCTTCAGGTCTCCTTTTCCTTCTTATGCTTGTTCCATGGGGCAGCAGTGAAGGAGGATCTTCTGAGGTCAAGAATGCATGATGCAGGACAGGTGCCGCTCTGTTGTTTCCTTAGATGAGATGACACCAGCTTTGTTGTAAGGGACTCTTAAGGATTGTGGGGTCACCTACCACTACCAACCAGGAGGGTCTGGGAACCAAACTTGGGGTTCAGGACACGTGTACCTATGCCATGGGACTGCTAGGATGGCATGTGCTCTTCTAGGGCAGCAAGGTGGGTCTCCCCTGAGCTGCTCCAGAGGAGTCACTATGCACAGGATCTGTGCTTCCATCCTTCACTTCTTCCTCCCGAGCCTCAGCAAGTATGTCTGTTGGGGGTCCCTGGAACCCTCAGGTCACTTTTAGTTTTTGGGCAGGAGCATAAGGGCACCAAAAGGACTGGCATGATGCTGACAGCCCATAGCATATCTACTACTGCCATGTGTTGGCTGTCTCTCCTTAATTTCATTGAGTAGATAAAATGTGCCATGGTCCCTGCTCTCTCCTCTCAGAGCCAGTGAGAGCAGCCATCATTGTCCTGCAGAGCACCCACCCTCACTCCTGTGCCCTCAGGGATCACCAGGCCTTCTGCAGGCTCACCTCCCTACATGGCAGGAGATCTCTTCTTGGTTTGCATCTTGCAGTTTTGGTCTCTCTCCAGGATTCTATCTCCCTTTGGGTGGCATCTGTTCTGAGTCGCTGGGTGGCCTTGCTGTGCCCCTGTCCTGTCATGCTTCGAGGTCTCTGCATCTGCTGCTTTTTCTCTGCCTCCTGAGTTAAGTGCCTTTGGAGCCCATGGTCATTTGACAAGGGCCTATATATGCTTTCCATTTCCTTGGGAAGATTCCTCTGCCCCTTGATAGAGTGGGTTGTCACTCCTGGAAATGTTCAAAGCTCCCCACACTCCCTTCTGTCTCAAGGCAGGTAATATTGTGACCTCTGCTTTCTCTATTCCCTGTGTCACAGTAGCTTCCTGAGTATACGTCCTTCCTTCTTTACATTCCAGTCAGGAGCACAACGTCTAGGACCTAGTGGTTGGGCAGTGAAAAAGAGAATGACTGGCAGAACACTGGCAAAGGCCACAAGCTTTGAGGTTCAAGTCTACCTTTTCCAAGTGTAGTGCTGTAGCTGCAGATAGCTGGAGTTGTGTAGGCAGGGGTCATTGTTGGAAGGCTAAATAAAATGATGCATGTAAAGTGCTTATAGGGACACAGGGGAAACAGTGGAAGGGGCTATTATTTTGACAGACATCATCATTGGCCAAATCATGTGCAGAGCAGCTTTGAGGCAAGGCAAAGTGAGGGAGGGCCCTGCCACCTGGGCACGGTGGCTGACTGTCACGAGGACGCTGCTAGCACTTCTGCCTTCTTGCCATACTCGTATCCTCATTGGAGAAATTCTCTGACAAAAGGGAGAGAGAAAAGGAGGAGCACAAATGACACTGAAGTGACACTGAAAACAATGTCAGACTCCCATGAAGGTCAGACCGCTCCCCAGGACGGCCTGGGAGCACGCGTCCCGCTGTGTTCGCTCTGTGCAGCATGATGTTGTGGCTGCAGGGGCTTCACAGGGATGTGGGGCACCAGCTTGGAAGACAGCAGATGTCTTCTTTGCTCTTTGCTTCCAGCAGAGCGGCTCACAGCGTCACGTGCAGAACAGCCACTCTTGCCCTGTTCCCTTCGTGAGGCTGTGTTTAGTTCACTGCATTCCATTCCCGTAAGAGTTACTGTGCCCTGCTGTGTTCAGGAAGCTGCCGATTCTCTCCCCGTGTCCAGCACATTAACGTATCTGACTTATTAGAAGCAAAGAGTATTAAAGGAACCATGTGAGTACCTGCTACCTACTGCTTGTAAGGAGACAACATAAGATTTTCATTTTTAATTTCTGTAGAAATCGCCCTTGTTACTGGAATCAAAATTGAAGCATAGTGGGAAGATAGAGCGACTGAGATGCAGCCCAGAGAGCGGAATAGAACCAGAAAGAACAAGGATGCAGGGCCCGGGCCTAATTGGCCGTGTGACCGAAGTGCTTTATTTCTTTGGGTTTTGGTTTCCAGTGGTTTTCTAGCTTTCTAGATCCCATATAGTATGATTAAAAAATGTAAAAAGCATGCAGCCCCATCTGGGTTTGCTGTGCTCATGTGGAGCGTGGAGTACGCTGGCATGGAAAGGCCTGGCTGGGACTGTGGTGCCGGCCCAGGGCTGGGTGACGGCGCCCCAGCTCCTGCCTGCTCTGGGCCTTCTTGGGACCCTGCCTGTGCCTTTCCAGCTGTGCAGAGTGCGTGGGAAGCTTTGGGGAGACGACGGCGGTGAGTGCGAAATGTTATGGGAGATTGGAGGGGGGCACGCGTGCATGCGCACACGCACGCACGCACGCACGCAGGAGCTCAGACTATCTTGATTTCAGTGTCATCCAGCACTTTGGACTCTGTCCTGTGGGGATGGTGGAAGGAAACTGACCCTTAGTGGCAGGTTGGGTCTGCAGAAAGCAGTCCCAGGTGTTTCCAGTGAGTGGCTTGTGGCGCCCTGTGTCCTTCCCACCCACACCTGTCTTCCTAGGAGCTGTATGAGCCCAACACATTTTATTTGTTGGCCTGAATGGAGCCTATTTGTCCCCTGCTAAATGAGCTGTTTCCGTGCGCCTCTGTCTCTTGGCACCTGGGGCTGCGTTCACGGGGGAAGCCAGCCATGGATCTCAGGAGCCTTTTGAGAAGTTTATTAGAAGAGAGTAAACATTTCTCCGCAGGTTACGCCTTCCCTCCCTGGCCTTGCCTCATTCGTCTGGACAGAGAGCTTCACCTGGGGGCAGGAGGGCAGGACACCTGGGGGTGGGAGGGCAGGTCGAAGGCCCAGGGGTGGGCACAGGCCTCCAGGTGGTCTGGCTTTGCCTGTAGGCTGCTACAGCTCAACAGATGGTCAATTAGCTCTAATTGGCGGCCTCTGCTACAGCTGTGGGAGGGCCCAGCAGCCTAGCAAGGCCTGCCTTGGGTGGCAGTGGGCCTTGCTTTGGCTCCAGGCCCCACATTTCGCAGTAGCCTGCAGAACATAGGCCTGCTTCTAAGAGGGGACCTCTGGAGCTATCACAAGAGGCCAGCCTCTGAGAGATCGAGAAGCACCTTCCATCTATACTGCAGCCACCATGTCTGCCAGTGAGATGCCCTTTTCTGGGAGCCTGGTTGATTTGGGATTAAGTAGGGGATGACCCAGCACTCTGACCATTCCAGGCGCAGGTCATCCCAGTCCTGGGTCCCTGTGTGTCCTGACCACTTCCTGACACGCACACCCATGCGTGTTCTGCATAGAGGGGGAATGAACTAAGGTGTAACTCGAGGCCCTGATTTGGAAGGAGCACATGTCTATCTCCTCACTGGGAGGACTTAGCTTCCTTGTCTTTTACCCCCAACCAGGTGCTCAGAAAGCCCTCATGAAATAAGCTTTCAAAGCCTTTGAACAGGTTATTTGTGTGAGTAAGAACTCCAGTGTCACCTTCAAATTCTATTTCTACCACTCACGGAAATGTCAACCATTCAATGTGCAATTTTATATCTTTGGATTTTAGTTTTCATTGCTGTGAAATGGGAATGATGATTAGATCTATTTCACAGGGTACTGTGGGCATTAAAGGAAACATTTTGGGGTGATACTTCACTAAACATGGATTATAATTTTAAATGAGCCATATAACTCTCTTCCCATCACAGGTAAGGATGCTGAGGCAGGGCGTGTGTGTGTGTGTGTGTGTGTGTGTGTGTGCATGTAGTGGGCATGGGGTGACTGCTCCAGTTACATAGCTAACTAGAGGTTGAGCAGGAATAGAATTTAATCTCTGTCTTTTATTCATTCCATTACAATCCAGGTCTGAGAAACCAGTCTAGCCTGCACTTCTCTATCAACCAAATAACACCTGTCTCTGCTTGCTCTCGTCCATTTCCCTTGGCCCTACTGGGAGCCCTGCACATATGGGGCTGGGTAAAGTTCCTCTGCCGCAGACTCGCAGAGACTCTTCATTGCCTAGCGAAGCTCACCTCCTCCTCATGGGGGTCCTCAATGACGGCCAGTGAACCAGGTGTGATTCCCCAGGTGCCACCTCTTGGCTTCTTCTGAGCCTTGACATGGTGGGGCAGGGTTCGTGGAGTGATAGAGACTATCTAGGAGCACTCCCTGCCTTCCAGAGCCCGATCCTAGCTCAGCCAGGGGACGGAATGGGTGCCCACTCTTCCCACGGCTGTGCCCCATCCAGGCCACCCTTGACTTTCTTCTGATGGCTGAGCTCATGGCCCGTGGGGCAGGAGTCTCAGTGACACTTGGCATGAGATGTCATTCAGGCAGGGCCCTTTCCACTCTGCCCCTGAGCACCCATGTCTCCCCATGATGTCACCTGTCACAAAGGTCTCCTGATGTGGGTTTTTCTTGTTTGGGAGTCCAGGGAGGCCTGATCTGGGTCATGCTGCTGGGGGCAGCTTCCATCAGTGACAGCAGGGAATCAAGGAGTATCTGCAGGAGGAAGGGTTGAGTTTGAGGCAAGGAGCCAGGCAGGCCTGTGTTCCCGAGGACGTGTGGTTTCCAGTCCACGCACACTGACGTCTCTAGTGCTACTGATGGTAAACATCAGGCCCAGCCTTTATTTTTCTCATTATGTTTAAAACCCACCAGTTGCCCGATAGTGTAATTTTCTAAGTGGTTCCATTGCAGTGCTGCTAATTGAGGAAAAGCGAGCTCCTTTTGAAGGCTTACTTTGTTTGCGGCTGTCACTGGTGAGTGTCGAGACTGGTTGTCAGTCACTGACAATAGCATGCCGTTGTGGAATAATTTAAGTTTAGGTCTTTCTTTCACTCAGGCATTCAGACTCAGTTATATGTTTTCATACTGAGCTGAGAGCAATCTGGGGTGATAAACGTCATGTGTTCTGGGAGTTAAAAATGGAGATTTCTTTTTTGATTTCAAGTTTCCCTGCTCTGGGTGCAGCTTAGCTTGGCGGGATCAGGGATGCAGATTTGGGATCCAGACTGTCTGGACTCCAGACTTGAGCCCTTTCCTTCCCAATGGCCTTGCTGGCCAGGTAGCTTTGGTGCATAAGCTTGCCTCAGTTTCTCGGGTTGCTTCCTTACAGTTAGCAGGATGAGATGACTCCATGCTGGAGATCTTCACTGGACTCAGTGACTTCACATGCACGAGGCAGACCCTGGGGAAGTGGTGGCCCTTCCCACCACAGCCTGCAGGGCAGCACTTGTTGGGTTCCTAAGGGCCTGTATGGTCACTGTGTCTGGGAGTCCAGCTGACCTGGGCAAAGGTCCCTAGTGAGGGAAGCTACTCACCAGCCAGAAGACTCAGTTGCATTCCTTTAGGGTGGAGACAATGATAGCTACTATCAAGTTGTTATAAAGATTGAAATTATATGAACTGTCAGCATACCCTGCTCAGTAAGTGCTGGTTCCTTTCTCTTCCTCTTCTCTACATTTTAACATACTTAGTATAGGTTAGAAGAATGGGGGCAAAGGTGATTAAGAAGTACTTCCTGGCTCTCTGTTTGTAAATGCATGTATAAGAGCCCACCTATTGGAACAGCTTTTTTTTTTTTTTTTTTCAGTACCAGGGATCGAACACAGGACCCCGCACTTGCCAAGCAGGTGCTTGTTCCACTGAGCTATCTCCCTGGCCCACCAGCTTTATTTATTCAGCAGATACTTATTGAGCACCGCCTGTGTGCTCCCTGCAGCGCCAGGTAACATGATATAGCACAGAAGCAGCCTGCGTGCTCTGCCTGGGGATGCTCTCATCTCAGTCAGAGAGCTGGGTTTCAATGTGAAGCCATCTCCAAAAATAGTTGGAAAAAGAAATAAAGTAGCAGTGAGCCTGCCATGGGTACTTCTGTGAGCAGTCAGGGACCGCTGCCCCAAGGAGGTGACTTTGTAGGACAGGCCTTGATCATGCTGCTATCACCACCCTCAGTATCACTATTCTCACCTGGTACCCCATCCCATCAGCAAATCTGTCATCAATCCTCTGCTCCAGGTCACTTGGGATGCTGCCACTGCTGCCCAGATCCCTGACAACAGAGCCGTGCCTTCCCTCCTCCATACTTTCCCCATCCTTTAACTCTGTTTTCCCCACTAATGGGCTCCTACTCTGACTCTAGCACTGCAGGGCCAGCCCTGGGCTGGTGCAGCATGAGTTCACAGATGGTGCATGGAGGGATGGGGATTCTGGTACAGCCCATGTGGGCCCCTTGGAGGCAGCAGGAGGTGGCCTCAGGTGGTCCCCGGGACATCCACGCAGCTGCAGAGGTGTGCTTTGCCACCTGTCTGCTGTCTGTAAGCCAAGAAGACTGAAGTGTGATGCTTCTAGCTCTGTGGGATGGATAGGTACATGGAAGGCAACGCGGAGTCTTCTCACTCACAGCTGCCTCTCACTGACTGTGTGACTTGGGGAGCAGGAAGATGCTTGTGCTTGGGGGGCCTCTCTCTCCATGGCTGTGTTCAGTTGAACTTAGGACAGCTGAACATTCTGTTCCAGAGCCTCCTGCTGGGCCAAGGCTATGAGCCACAGAGAGCAGTGTCGATTCAATAGAACCATGAAGCAGCACACACTGTTTGTAGGGAAGAGTGTGCTTCAGAGCCAGCAGACCTGAGTCTAAAGGTGAGTTCTGCCTCTTGTCAGAATTTGTGCCAGTAGCAGGTTACTGAATTTCTTTGAAGCTGAGTTTCTCCTCTCTAAAGTAGAATTGTGGATCTCGCTCCACCAGTCCTTAGGAAGACCAACTGGGGCAGTGTTTGGAAGGTGCAGGAGCAATCTGGACTTTGGATACCAAGCTCTGCTTGCCCCTACCTGGTTCTGTTGCACCCACTCTTACCCAAAGCAGGCCAGTTGAAGGCCTTGCACTCTGAGTCGCTGCGCTGTTCTTATGGATACAATGGCAAAGCAGAGTGGAGCTGGGTCCCCAGCTGGCGTCTGCACCCAGGCCAGCTCCTCTTGCCTGTGCCTCACCTGCCCAGCTGCAGCTTGATGCCACCCACTTCCCTCTAGATGCTCCAGTCCTCTAGAGCCCTCTCATTCTCATGGTGGACCACAAAAAGCTGTTCTCCGACTGGAAGTCACTGGCCTGCCCTGTCTGCTTGTTTGAGACCTGGGCCAATCATTGCCCTGTGCTGGGGCTCAAGTTCATTGTCTTTGAAATGGTCTTTGGCTTGCCTGTGACATATGATGATGTCTGAGTAGTAATTTTGAAATTAGAATGTTCTCACCCTTATGGCAGTCGTATAGTGAAAAGAACATTGAGGGTCACTCAGAGCTCCTTAAATTTAGGTGACCTTTGCTCATTCACTCACTATCTCTGAACTACTTCCTTCTCTATACAGTGGAAATAACAAGCACAGCTAACACCATGCCCTGGCTGGCACTAAGCCCTTTACACTTAGGAGCTCACTGTGTCATCGCCAAGGTCCTATGAACTTGGCACAGTAATCATCCTCATGGTTGTGTGGAGGGTGTTTGGGCCTGGAGAGATTGAGCAACTTGCCCAAGGTTGCTTGCTCTCTTAGCTGCTTTCTTGTCATCTTTGGTATAAAATACCCAACACCTACAACTTAGAGGAGGAAATGTTTATCAGCTCACAGTTTCAGCCCATGGTCAGCTGTCCCCAGGTGGAAAGCGCAGAGGGGCAGAGCAGGACAGCTGCTCATATCCCAATGGCCAGGAAGCAGAGCAAAAAAGAAGGATAGAGCACTCCACAATGGGTGGTGGCTGCTTCTTCTTCTCCTTCTCCTTCTCCTTCTCCTTCTCCTTCTCCTTCTCCTTCTCCTCCTTCTCGTTCTCCTTCTTCTCCTCCTCCTCCTCCTCCTCCTTCTTCTTCTTCTTCTTCTTTTATATTTTAGGGAAGGGCTACAGGGTGTTCAGGGTGTCACTACTAGATTGGACTCATGGTGATCCGCCTGTTTATAGCGTCCAAGAGCTGGAATTACAGGCATGCGCCACCACACCCAATCTCAATTGCCCTCTCAGCATACCCTAGGGGCAGGGCCAGCAGGACAGGCTTGGGGATTGAACCCCTGGCCCCTGAGCTTGCTTGCAGGCTCTTTAATCTGTTGAGCTATTTGGCTGACCCTGACATTCTGGTTCTAAACCATGAGTTGCACAGCTTAAAAGAGGGACAGACAGTTCAAGTCTAGTCATATGGCTCTGGGCCATAGGTGGTGAGGATGTCATAATCCCCACTTTGCCAAACTGTAGGGAGGCTGAGAAGGGCAAACAGAGCATGTGCCATATCTTGGATGCCTAGTCAATGTTAGTGTTGCTGTGTCACAGCCCCACAAGGTTGGCATAGCCTATGCTTGATAAAATACATTTGTGGCTGCTCTGGCCTGGCAGAAGTGACTTCTCAAGTCCAGGTATGTGTATCGCCCTGGAATGTGAGCAGGGCCTTGTAGGGTGCCCTTGTGGGCTGCGCTTGTGCCCTGTGTTGCTCTCCACTATAGGCCAGGCCATTGGAGGGACTACCTGGCCAAAGCCTGCTGTTACAAGGGACTTGAGTTCTGTTGCAGAGAGGGTCCCTTCTGAGCTCAGGAAGCTGGGTCAGGTTTGCAATTTTTCTCTAGGAACAAAAGCTCTACTTGCACTTGTAAGCGCAGGAGTCTTGAGAAATGTGGGGTTTGGTGGTCACCAACAGTGATTGCACATAAAGCTCAGAGTAATTTTAAAAGTCTGGCCATTTTGTTCTCTCCCTAAAAATTCAGTGTCCAGCAATGGGTCAGTCTGTTCCAAGGTCAGCTGGCCTTTGGCAGGGTGACTGGTGTGTGGAGCTGTCTAGTGCCTTCCTGACCTGGGTTCTTTTCAAGGGTAGGAAAGGGCACAGGCAGAGAGGGTGAACTCACTCTTGTTACATTAACAAAAAAGAAATGAAGGTCTCAGCCTTCATCCCAGAACTCCGTAGGGAAGGAGCAGCCTTGTAGTATGAAGCTGGAGACCCCAGGCATGGCATGGGGGTTGGAGGCTGCAGCAGGATGCAGGAATGTGGGGAGGGATGGGGAACTTAGGATTCTCATCCCAGCGGTGCTCCTGGCTGGCTGGGGGTGTGTGGCTTGAGGCCAGGTGGCTGTGTTACTCAGCCACACATGGCTGTGATAGAATAGCTGAGATGAGCAACTTAGAAGGAGGAAAGATGTTCTGTGGCTCATGGTGCCGAGGGTTCCATCCATGGTCAGTGGCTCGTGGCTTCGGGCCTCAGAAGCATAGGGGCGGGAAAGGAAGGGGTCCAGGCTCCAGTGTCCCCATTAAGGACATGTCCCTAGTGCTCCACTTCCTCCTCTAGGCCTCATCACTTACATTTCCACTGTCTCCAAAAACACCCCAAGCAGAGACCAGGCCTTCAGCACCCAAGCATTGGGGGACATCAAAGTTGCAAATGGCACCAGTTAGTAACCTCTTGGAAGAGACCCCATTCTACATGCAGTATGTAGGCCCTGTGGAGAAGTGGCTCAGAGTAAGTTCATCATGGATTCTTGGCTGTTACCTTTACTGCAAGATTGCTTGGGTAAAGTTCCTGCCTTTCGGAGTCCCTGTGTTCCCATTTCCATGGGCCAGGCCTCTACCATCTCTTTCCCATCTGTCTTCTCTGTACCTACCTGAAAGTCCTTACTTTCCACTGTTGAGATACAACCCTAACTTTCCCTGGACTGGGCATCTCCCCTGATGCCTGTACCAGGCTGCTTGTCCCTTGGCTTCCGTTGGCCCCAGTGGTTCTCCTCTTCCCTGTAACCATCTCTCTCAATGGGGACACTGAGGCCCTTGCTCCTAGGTGCAGCCTCCAAAATTGCATTTCTTCCTAACTCTGAAATTCTGGGCTTCTAAGCTTATTTGCTATTATGGGTACCTAATTTCCAAAACAGTCATAAAAAATGCTATCTTCTTCTTTTCACAAAAAGGTAATAATTACAGTCCTTTACACACACAAAGAAATTTATACTCTGAAAAGCATTTTTCACATTTATTGTCTAGTACCCACTACCCAGTGGCTTACCAGCATTCAAGTTTTAAAATAGTCCAAGGCCGTTGGAGCTTATCCAGCTAGATTTAGAGTCAAGGGACCATCTGCGGGCAGTGCATCTTTATCTCCAACTGTCCATACTTCTCAGGCCTCTGAGCCCACCCCCCACCGCAGTATCAGTGACCCCTAGGGAGGGGAGCTGGTCCTGTGATGTGGTCATACTGCAAGGCCACCTTCTTTCGGGGAGTCCTAGACCCCTATCCTGGGCCTGGTGTCCTAGCAACAATGTCTGCACCAGGTATATGATATCCCAATTCACAGCCTCAGAGATCGAGTGTGCAGTTGACAGAGCTGTCAGCAGGGGGAAAAAGAATGCAAGACTGTCGGACAGAAATAAATCTCCGAGTGTTTTGCCAAGCCATCCAGGCATGCATACATTTGCTGCTGCCTGCAGTATAAAGGGGAGGAAGCAGGGGGTGGGGCGAAGCAGCAACTAAAAGGCTGGGAGCAGCTTGCACGTGAGCAGGTCCACGCTCTGCCTGGCCTCCGTGCCCACATCACCCTTCCTCCCTGAAGGCCTACAGGACTGTGTTGTCTCTTGGTTTATTTTCTTTCCTGTGACTTCCATGACTTTTCCACTGTGGCTTTGGCCCAAGATGGACTGCACACCAGAGAACAAAGAGACTATGGTGGGTCATGGGTGTGGGCTTGAGGGGTCCTGGGAATTATTGGAATCTGAGTAAGTAGGTTGTCCTCCGCTGTGCACCATGTCACCAGGGCTGCATTTTGCCATCACATTTGGCTCCAGACCCCAGCTTTGTTCTGGATGCACCCTTCCCCAGCCTGGGCACCTCGCCCACCAAAATTCCTCTGATCATTAGCTCCCACCTGTAGTTCTGTCCCCTTCATTCAGCCTTTTGGATTCACTTAGCTGTCTTAGTTACTTTTCTTGTTGCTGAGACAAAATGCCAAACACTTAAAGTTAAAAGGAAAGGTTTATTGAGCTTACAGTTCATAGAAGCATCAGGTCATAGTCAGCTGACTCTAAAGCAGGACAGCATTGTGGAGAGGCATTGTAGAGGACAACAGTTCACAGCAGGCAGAAGACAGCAAAGGCCAGCAAGTGACAAGCACACAAACTGCCGATGAGCCTTCTTCTGTCCCTTGTACCTTACCCAGGCTACCTGGCCCTGGCTACCCATTCACTAGACATAGAGCTGTGCTATCTACCTTCTGAAATGCTTGAGAGAACTCACTGAGCCAATTGCACTGGGATTGAGGACTGTGTCTAGTGCATTCACAGCTAATGAACATTGCCAATAAACCCTGGGTTCCTCTGGAGGATGCTGATGGGAGACTGCCGGAGACTGAACAAAGGAGGATGTCATTAGATGCTTGGGGTTCAGACCCACAGCACATTGTCTGTGTAGGCAGAAAGTTGCTGCACTGTCAAAATCTCAGTTTCCTCATCTATGAAGGTGGTCAGGAACCCAGAGGGCCATGGAAGGATTTTGAGGTTGTCTGGAAAATGCTTGGCCACCACCAGGGGTCATGTGATGACTTTGAGACCCTCTCTGAGTCTCCTTTGTATCATGCAGGAAACGGGTTAATGACACTTATCTCCAAAACTGTTAGAAAGCAAAAACAGAGCGGCAATATATGAAAGCAGTTTTTGAACTGGAATGTAGGCTGGGAGGAAAACACTGGTATATCTGTTGCTAATAGTCTCCTAGCAGTCAGCCAAGTCACATTGGCACCCCAACTGTCTTGGGCCATGTTGAACTGGACCTGTGAGGCCACTAGCATTCTGACATGAATTGGAGCTGGCAGGAGCAGAGTGTGACTGCACCCCTCACCAATCTGAGCCTTGGTTTTGTGTTGTTTTAATTCTACTAAGTCAAGATAAACAGAGGCTCATTCATTTTCTGAGGTTCCTGTGGGGCCCCAAGGAGGTGATACAAAATTGCAAGGGCACTGTGGCTAGGAGCACATGCTGTGAATGCTCCTGGGATCCCTCCTGCTCTCTCAGGCCTTAGAAGAGTGGGGTGTTCATGTGTTCTTGGTGATTTTTACCATGATCAGACCCTCAAGGGAGGCTCTTCCTTCAGGCTGTGCAGGTCTCCAGGTGCTTTGGGGTAGGTGTGGAGCCCAGGCCCAGGGAAGCAAGGGCTACCTCCCAGTGCTTCTTATAAGTGGAATCAGGAGGATTGGACCTGATTTGTCTGATTGCAATGTCCAGGCATGTCCTTGGGCCCTCTGGAAATCTGTGAGGAGCTAGATCATCTTCTAAGTGCTGCAGACCAGTGCGACAAGGATTCCCCAGTGAGGACATTAGAACCAGTTCCCACGTGGGCAATGCAGGGGTTGGGGGCTAGGCAGGCAGACTAAAGTACAAAGGCAGGCCAGCAATTCTTTCAAGGAAAAATAATGTCTGTGTTTGGATCCTTTTTACACATCCAACCCAGCAGAAAATTAGTTTGCAGAGGATGTAGGCTGCGGCTTTGGCCTGGGCATCTGGACGTTTTACATTGTACACTGTGTTGCTGGAGTAATATCGTGCACTTTATTAGCACCAGCAGGATTGGGGATTCCCATGGGGACTGTTCTTTGCTGTCAGATGTGTAAGGCCATTTAATCTCCTTTATCAGATCTGGTTCTGCCGCTCCTACCCCCACTTTCCCTTGCAGACCCATAAAGAGAATTTCTTCCCATTCATTGGTTTGAGCACCAGCTTTTAAATGCCCCTCCATCTGCCCCAACTTCTGGATCCAATAAGGAATCAAACCAAGAAGGTGTCAGTGCCTCGACAAACCGCTTTGTGCAATACAATTTTACTTTTCTCAGGAAATTGATATTTCAACATTCTTTTCCTTAGGTAGAGACTTGTGGAAGAGTTTGCTCCTTATACCTAAACCCCTTTTGTTGCATTGGCCTTTGGGGACAGGTCCTTTCATCAGAAAACCTACCACACATTTTCTTCTAGCAGGGAGAAGTGACTGGAGTGTTCAACGAGGAGCCTCAGTGTCCTTTGCTGTAAGATGGGACAATCGTACTTAAATTGAGGAGCAATGTGGGACTTAAGCTGCACTGCGTGTAGAGCACATACCCCAGTTTATAAGTGGTATCTCACCTAATAGCTAGTAGTCACCTTGGTTAGCCTGAGATAATTCTACTGAATACTTCCATAAGCTCTAGGAGAAAGTTGACATTATCTTTATTTTATACTGTGAGGTGGCTGTGGGACGTGACTCTCTCAAAACTGTACAGCAGAGAAGGTACCCCATTCCTTGGGCCAGAGGGCCTCTAACGCCATGCAGACTCTAACACCACAACCCTATACATTGACATCTGACTGGCTCTAAAGTTATGCATTTATAGTTATTATTTAAAATTAAAAAAAATAATATGTAGACATGTCTCCTACCCATTCCTTCTACCCCTGCTCTCTCAGGAGAAGCAGGTGGTCTTTATTTTCCTTGAATGACATCCCCTGGTTGAAAGAAAATGGGAAGATAGTTCTTTTTATTTTCTACTCAACTGATTAATTTGTTGTACTGGAGATTGAAGGTAGAGGCTTCATACTGAGCTACAATCCCAGCCCTTTTAAAATAACTTTTAAAAAATTTTAAGACAAGATTGTGATAAGTTATGAAAGTAAGCAAGCTGGGCTTGAACTCACAACACTCCTGCATCTGACTCTCAGAGTCCTGGGATTACCAGTTTGTATCATCGCACGTAGCTAGCAGTGGTTCCCAGCCACGGTTCCCAGCAGAGTCACCCAGGGACTTTTCGGCCTACTGACTAGATCCCAGCAGCCCAGGGAAAGCAGAATCTCTGGATATGTTGTGTTTTGTTTTGTTCTTTACATCTTTTAGTCTTTAGCTGTAGCCGTGCTAGAAAGCCACTCACCCAGTGTCACTGGCCTTTCCTTCTACAACATGCCTGAAGAATCATCACTCACCTTTGGTTTGAAAGTCCCCGATGATGCAATGCCTACTCACCATCCCTACAGGTGACATCTGATTTCATTCTTGAGCTCTTCACTCAGAGAATGTGTAGAGTAGTTTAGTTCATGGTGATAGACATGGGTCTAGTTTTAGTCTCTGGCATATGGAAAGCACCATTTATTTCCCAGCACCTACCTACCTTTCTTTCTCTCTCTCTCTCTCTCTCTCTCTCTCTCTCTCTCTCTCTCTCTCTCTCTCTCTCTCTCTCTCTCTCTCTCTCTCTCTCTGCAGTTTCACACTGTGCAGTTCAGTTTTGTAGTGATCCCACTGTCTCAGCCTCTTCTACTGTCTCAGCTTCCCTAGTGCTGGAATTGTAGGTATGCGCCCACCACACCTGGGCTTCTGGGGCCAGCACGGTATGCAGTACTGGGGATTGAACTCAGAACCTTGCGTTTGTCAGGCAGGTACTTACACCAAGCTATCTTCCCAATACCGAGCACCCACAGCCCCATTTATTAAAGAGGCTATTTTTGTTCCAGTGGATGTGCTTGACTTCTTTGTCAAAGATAAGGTAGCTGAGTGTGTGTGGTGCTGCTCCTGCATCTTCTCCTCTGTTCTGTGAATCTGCTGCTCTGTTTTCTTTTTCCAGTACCTTGCTGTTCTTGTCACAGTAACTCCATAGTACAATTTCAAGCCAGGGAAAGATCTAAATATTGAAATAGAGACAATAGGTTTCCTGGAAGATAGAATAGGTAGAATTCTAGAAGACAGATGCAGGCAAGGACTTTGTGAACAAAACCCCAATCACACAGAAATTATTACAAAAAAAAAATTACCTGGGATCTTATCTTATTAGAAAGCTTTTGCACAGCAAAAGAAATCACCAACAAAGGGAAAAAACAACCCAGAGTAGGAAAATTTTTTGCTAGCTGTTCTTCAGACAAAAAACCAGTCTATAGAGCATGTAAATGACTGAAAAGAAAAATCAGCCCCTCTGAACTCAAAGATCCAATCCAAAAATGAGCATATGAGATGGATAGACACTTCTAAGAAGAAGTAAAAACAAAAAACAAATATATGAAAAAATGTTCAGTGTTACTGGTCATTCAAGAGATACAAATTGAAACAGAACTTAGATTCCTTCCACTCCAGAAGAATGGCTGTTATCAAGAAAACAACTAAGAACAAATGATAGTGGGTCTGACAGTGGAAAAAGAAATCCTTCTCCACTGTTGGTGGGAATGTAGGCTGGTATAACCACTGTGGAAGTAAGTGTGGAGATTCCTCAAAAAAGTAGGATTAGAGGTCCAGTGTGACCTAACTATGTTTCTTGTTGGTATTTTCAAAGAAGCAAAAGCATCATGCCACAATGCTATATACACACCCATGCTTATACCAGCACAGTTTCTAGTAGCTAAATCTTGGATGCAGCCCAAATGCCCATCAATCAATGAATGGATATAAAGTGTTTGTCTTTACATAATAGAATATTATTCTTCCATAAAGAGAGATAAAAAATGAGACATTTATACTACCTGGATGGACCTTGGGACTGTTGCATTATCTCTCTGGCATGAGAAAATGGAAATGTAAGTAAGATCATAAATGTACACTAGACATTGTGAAATAGGAAGGAAATTTCCAATGGAAAAGGAAATGGGGGCAGGGAAGGGGAAAGGAAGGAAACTGAAAAAGTGAGAAAAGAAGGATCAAATGAAAATAGAGCTTTGTTAATGGGGAGGGGAAGTGGTTTTGAAAGGAGGACTATACTGGGGAAAAAAGATGCACCAAGATATATCATGTACAGATATGAATTCCCTATAAGGAACATGACCATTAGGTATGCCTAATTGGCATCAATAAAAATAAAAAACTAAAATAAAAGTTTAAAAATAAATCCAAAGTTACATAAAATAGAAGTACAGAGTAGAATGGTGTCACCAGAGACGAGGACAGAGGGGCGCTAGTGTTTTACTGCACAGCAGGGTGGCCATAGCTGAGAATGATTCGTTATCATTTCAAAATAGCCAGAAGTGAAGATTTTTAAATGTTCTCATCAGAAGTAAATAGTAAGGGCTGGAAGTGGAAGGAGAAGAGAAACTGTCTTCCAAATTATTTCAGCTCTTACCAAAAGACAGAAAACCCTCCAGTTCTTGCAGCTTATATTTATCTGTTTCAATATGAAAGAAATATTATAGATATAAATTGAGTATAGTTTCAAATAAAAAAAGCTGCCAAGATGTAGTCACACTTGCACCTTGCAGAAGTGAAAGCCATATTGGGAGGGAGGGAGGGAGGGAGGGAGAAAGAGAGAGAGAGAGAGAGAGAGAGAGAGAGAGAGAGAGAGAGAGAGAAAGAAAACAATTGAAAAAACAAAACTAAACCAATAGTGTCACTTCTGCTCCCTCTTTTAACCTTCCCAAGAGTTTTCAAAAGATCAATTTCTGCATGTTATAGGTGAGATATCTGAAGGCTGGCAGTCCCTGAGCTCACCCCTGCTAAATGCAAAGCCTGCCATGCCAACTGGGCAGGCAGCACAAACACAGCTGGCCTGACTCTGCCCATGCAAGCCTTCTCCAGCAGGGAGTCTGGCCTTCCATGGTGCATAAGCATTCCTGAGCCATGGCCCTGCCCGGTAAGTGGGCGCAGCTGTGAGAGGGGCCAGGTAGTCCTGCAGGGGCTGCCCACACACTGAACCCCAGGATTACTCACAGCAGAACCCAAAGGCCTGTTCTGAGTGAGCTGAGGCCATGGAGCTCAACAGGCCCTGTGGCTGGAAGCACCTGCTATGCTGAGTCTGGAAGGTGTCACCCACTGCTGAGAGTGGCCTGGGTAGAGGGCATGGGCCAGGGGCAATGTGCGGCTGGGTGTGCCCTTGCCAAATGCCCAGCCAGGAGGCAGTGCGGATAGATTCTTCCTTTTCCTTGCTCCATATTCCCTGCTTTGCTACATGGAAGAAGTGTCCCCTGATCCCTTCCTTCTTTTATAGATGAGTTTCGAGCAGTGAGCCAGACCAGAGGGTATCGTCCTGGGCTTGAGAAGCATGAGCCCTAGAGGAGCAGGGAGGAGACAGAAACTCAGGGGGCTGGAGAGCCCTGAAACCCGAGCCACAGAAGGAGGCCGCTGCTCTGAGGTTGTGGCTCCTGGGCCTGTGCTCTTGGGCCCTAAGAATAATGCGTGAGTTTTCAATTTAAATAATGGAAGGTGAGGGCTGCTGAGCAGGACTACCTGGCCCTGCTCTCTAGGAAACCCTCTGGAGAGTGAGTGGTTCTCTGTCTTAGATCCTGTGAAGACTTGTGAAGCCTATTCATGATCAAAAAGCAGACTAGTGAGAAGCAGGCACCGCAAGAGTCTGCCTTGAGGAAGTGTGGGTATGGAACTTTCAGGAAGCCGGGGCAGGCTGCTCTCTCCTGATGCAAAAGCTGCCCACCAAAGTGACCTCTGAAAGGATGGATGGATTGCAGTCCTCAGAATTTGGTTGAAATACTGTGCTCTAGGAGCCTTTTCTCTGATCTTTATCACTTCCTGGTGCCCTTTCCCCTAATGCAGGCAACACACAAGTGTTGTCTCAAGGGTTCCAGTCTGGATCCAGGACAGACGAGCCACCAGATACCAGTCCCAGGGGGCCGTGGTCCCCAACACAGCATGATGATGAGCAAGCACCTGCTACCTGCTGCTCAGATGTACCCAGGCCCCAGACACTCCCAAGTTTTGCCTTTGGGAAGCAAAATGTGCCTCGCATAGGCAGGGGGATGTGACAAAGCCCCCTGAGGCTGTGTCCCATAGACCTGCTTCTCACACTGCCAGGACTTTTGTTTTCAGTGGCACGGATTGCACCAGGGCCTCCTGCATGTGAGGCAAGTACGGTATCATGAGCTGCTGACATCCACAGCCCTAGAACTTTTTAATCCCTTAATTGGCCTGTTTCAACCAGGACCTCAGGGGTCCTAAAATTCATGCATCAGCAGCCCAAGGAATCCTGTGCTTTGGTTTTTAACTCAGATCCATCTGTTGCTATAACTAAGTCATGGTTCTGTTGTCTGGGGAACGTGAATCCTCTATTCCTAGGCTGCCCCAATCTGTTCCTTTCTCTCTCTGTCCCTGGGCAGGGTACAGCTCATCCAGAAGGCAAGGATGTTGAACTTTATCCCCACTCCTTACTATGTTACTGACTGCACAGCCATGGTATTATATGTATACATATAATAAATGTGTATTTGATAGTTATGTAAAACATAAATATATATTTTACAAATGCACAAGAAGTTCATATTGAGTGGCTAAAGAGATGAACCATGCTACCCCCAGTTCCTATTGGCACCCATTTCCTGCAACACTAACTTAGCATCGCCACCCATCCACCCATCCATGCATCAGTTCATCATCCAATCTATTCAGAGCTGCCGAGTGCCATGCATGGGGCATGTATGGGGGGTACACATGCCAACTGTTTAAAGATGTGCTTGCCACATCAAAAACACCCTGTAAAGGCTAGCTTAAACAAAAGTGATGAAGTGCATCATGACCACTGCAGCTTATGCAGGCGATCTGCATCTTCTTTTCTTCACCTCTGAAATGGAAGGATAAGGCTCCAGATCTTTCAGTTCAGTGGGAAAGCTGGCATGAAAGCAGGTAAATCAAGTTCCAGTTGCAGCTACTTGTGCACAGTGGGGGCCTCCAAGATGCTTGTGGAGGTGAGGAAGTGAAATACTTCATCTGAACACCCAAGGGAGGGTGAGTGTATGAAGACAGTTTAGTCCGAGAGTGGCGGTGTCTTGCCCCTGCTTGCACATCTTCCCAGGCAGACCTCATCACCTGAGCCTCTCTTGTAGCCCTTGCCATCACACTGCACAGCTCTGGCTTCGTCATCCCTCACTGCCAGGCCTCATCTGCTTCCAGATTCCAGGTCCCCCCACACCCCTTGGCCACTTAGCCTTGCTCGGAGATGTAGTGGAAGAAGCATAAGATTTGCAGACAAGTAGACCTGAGTTCAAATCACAGTCCAAAGGAGAAGCAGTTTTTTCCAGAGACTTAGAAAATCTGCTTATCTTTTCTCAACTTCTATTTTTATTTCATTTGTAAAATGCAGAAAAGAACAAATAGGGCTATTTTGAGAATTAATCTATAGAAAATGTTGGAAACATAAGAAGATTCTAGTTATTTGATATGCTTGTTGAGAGACTCTTGCCAAAACAACCACTAGATAAATTTCAGTTGTCCAGAACTGAATCCTAATTCTGGAAGCCTTGAATGCAACCATCTAAATTCATTCTCTTTTGTTTCTCCAAGATGAAAAGCAAGATGTTGTATTATATGCCACTGAGGCTTCTGATTTTTTCCCTGTATCAAACATCCAAAAATTCTTTTCAGGATCAGCTCTTCCTGAAGCCTGTGTTGGTCTATAAAAGTGAGAATTAAGCTATCTCTGTGTCTGTCCACTTATCTACCCCTCTGCCCATCCACTCACCCTCTGCCCAACCAGACACACATTCATCCAGGTCAGATGTGTAGTGTAGAGAGACAAAAGCTCATGGACTTGACATGGAGCTCTGAGGCTCACTGGCAGTGTGAGTGACATTAGAGACTGTGGTCTTCAAGAGGGGTTTTTGGCTGTATCAGGATCTCTGGCAAAGTGTTGGCCTCACTCTCACCTGCTGAAATAGAAGACCTGAAGCTAAAATCTATATTTTAAACAGTGCTTCTTACATAGCACAAGTTTGATGCTCCCTCACTCTGTCATGTGATAATTCCAATACCTTTTTATTATAGTTTGTGTCTAGTTGTCCCCTGAAAGCCTTATGTAGTCATTGAGACAGCTTCTAGAGTTTGTGATTAATTCATGATCCAATGCAGAGGTTATGGCTGGGAGTGCTACACCCTCCCTGGGGCAGACAG
>NW_004524732.1:1373563-1414205 GCF_000260255.1 Octodon degus
AGAGAGAGAGAGAGAGAGAGAGAGAGAGAGAGAGAGAGAGAGAGAGAGAGAGACTGAGACTTGTTAGCGGCCACAGCTGCTGCTCCTCTCTTTGCTCTTTGGTGTTTCCTGCTGCCATAAGCTTCTGTCCTCTGCCCTGTGCCACTCTGCCTTGGAGCCAGCTGAGTAAAGACTGAAACTTCCACTAACTGTCAGCTAAATAAACCCTTCCTTCCTTAATTTTGGGTGTTAGGTATTTTGTCCCAGCAATGAGAGAAAAGTAACTGAGACAGAATTTGGTACTGAGAAGTGGGGTCATTGCTGTGACTATACCTGATCACATTGTTCAAGGGCCTTTGGAATGGCTTACATAAAGAGATAGGAAAGATTTGGAGATGTTGCTTGAAAGAGAAGCACTGAAATGCCTTCTACTGTTCTGTATGGGACATTCTAGTCAGAGCTCAGAGGACCAGAATGCTGGTAGAAATCCTGGCTGTAAACACCAGAGAGGGGAGGTTTCTGCTGTAGCACATTGGTTGTTGCACTCCAGATGATGTGTGTTATGACTTGACAGAAAGTTTGTCTGAATTTTGCTCAAGTCCAGAGACTTTTTTCTGAGACTGAGATTAAGTATGACAGAGTGGTTAAGCTGGCAGAGAAAATTTCAAGGCAGTCAAATGTTGAGGCAGTGGCATGGCTGTTGTTGGGGGCTTTTAGTCAGATGTATGTTGAGAATCAAGAGCAAAGAGCCAGTAGGATGATTTAAAATGTTGTGAGTTTGGCCAGAAAGGAAGGACCAATAAAGCTGTAGACTGCAAAAATAGAGTGGAGAGTATCTTCATTGCTGAGAAGGAACAGAATGGAAAGATGGCCTGAGGAAAGTGTCCACACTTCACAGCTTTAAAACTGGAAAAGTGAAAGACTTTGCTTTGAGGAGAAATATACAGAGCACCCTATTCCAGAATGGTGGCAGGGGTGCCACCAGGTTCCAGAATGATGGCAGCATAGAGAAGTTGTTCCTCAGAATCAGGGTCAGAGTGCTCAGTGATCCAGAAACTCAACTCCTACAGCCAAAAGAGAAAGCCTAGCTACTGCTCCATCTGGCAGTAGACCTTGCCATCATCTGTGTGGCATAGGCTTTAGGTGCATGCAGAATGCAGGGGTTCTGAGGTTAAGAAGGCTGTCACCTCAATTTCAGAAGGGCATGGAGGCCAGCTGGTGTGCCCCTGGAAGGGCAATGTGTGAAGCAGAGAATAAGAAGCCTAGCATATAGTGGAAACCCCAGAAGTGTGGAAAAGCCAGAAACATGGATCATCTAAGGAAAATTATAAAGAGAGAGAAAACCATCATAAGATAGAAGCCATAGGCACTACAGCCACCAGAAGTACCATGCAGGTAGAGGCCCATGGAGCTCGTAATTCACCATGAACTGCCTTGGATGTTGAATGTGGAACTATAGAATTTAATGTTTGTCCTTCTGGATTTTGGACTTGCTTTAGTCCCAGTGCTTTGTATCTTGCTGTTTGTACCTTTTGGAATGTTAATGTTTTTCTTGTGCCATTGAATATTGGAAGTATTTGACTTTTCATTTGTATAGGACCTCACAGCTGAGAGGTTGCCTTAGATCTTGGGGGAGACTTGGGACACGGGACTTTTCAGCAGATGCTAAAGATGTTAAGACTTTAGCATCTCTTAGAGATGGATTAAAGGTTTTTTTTTTTTTTTTTTTTTTTGTATAAAGGGATGTGGTTGAGTCTTTGGGAGGCCAGGGCTAAATGTTATAGTTTGTGTCTAATTGTCCCCCCAAAGCCTCATGCTGATCCAACACTGAGATTATGGGTGTGAGTGCTACACTTGCCTTGGGGCTGATAGTCTGAATACAACATAAGGAAAGAAGAGAGGCTTGCTAGCACTTGCGACTGCTGCTCCTCCCTTTGTTCTTTGCCATTTTTTGCTGCCATGAACTACCACCCTCTTCCATGTGCCACTCTGCCTTGGAGCCAGCCAAGTATGGACTGAAACCTCCACTAACTGTCAGCTAAATAAAACTTTCCTTCCTTACTTTTTGATGTTGGGTAATTTGTCCGAGCAATGAGTGAAAAGTAACTGAGATACTTTTTAAGTAAATTATGTATAAGCATTCCACCCCCAAGACACAATACCCAAAACACAGCTTCCAGAAAGAGAGGTTTAATTTGGCTCATGGTTTAGGGATTCAGTCCATGGTTGTCTCTCTAGAAGGCAGAAACATCATCATGACCAGTTGTAGCAGAGAGAAGTTGCTAGGTTTGTGGAGGCCAGAAGCTGAGCAGGGGAACCAGCAGAGCAGAGAGGAATGGATCTTATAGGGTATCCAAGGTTATATCCCCATGACCCACCCAGTCACATTTGGGACAATGCTTTACAAATCTTCTAGGCATCTCTTAATACCACAAAGCTAATATATCAGGATTAATGACCATACCAAGGAACTTTGACATTAGCTTTTTGGGGAACCTCAAGGGACAACTGGAGGGTTATAGAGATGTTAGAAGTTGGCTCATGAATAAGTCATCTGGTGTCATTTGAAATACCCATTTGTGTGTTTACATAACAGAGTGCTGAACTTGTTGCTGGACATTGTTTAGTTGTTGAAAATATTCCAGTGCCCAGCTCCCTAGCTTCAGGAGGCAGATAATCTAGTGAAAAGAGATAGACAGTGAACCGCTAAATGTACATGTGTCAGTGGGCAACCTTGTAGAAAAAACAGTGCTATAGAGAAAATATTCTCAGGGAATGGACCAGAGGTTGACAAGATGGGGCTTGCTTGCTCTTGGTATCTATAGACCTCTTTGAATCAGGGCCCACATTTGGTTTGAGATGTGAAGGGCCGGGAGGAGCCAGCTTTACAGGGGTCTTAGAGATAAATTTAGGGGAAATGGATGGCAAAGGAAGAGGTCTAGATGTACAAACATGTCTGAAGTACACAAAGAACACCGAGACCAGGATGGTGATAGCATAGAGGATCAGGGAGACAGCAGCAGGAGAGTGTGTCAGAGAAGTTGGTGTGAAACACTACGCAGGGAGTGATGTCTACACCAGGGGCCCCAGTCAGGTTCTTTTCTCCAGGCACATGAGAAGGAGGTACAGAATGTTTCTCTGCATGGCCTTTGATGTGTTGGATTGCCACTAGGGGCCCTCTGCAGCCCGCCTACATTGTGCATCCTACTGCTGGGAAAGAAACCCCAGCTCTGACTGTCACCTGTGATTAGATTTTCCACTAATTGCTACTCACTCTATCTAGGACAGACAACCCTGTGGAACTACCCTGACCTGTCCCCTGAGCAGTTACTTTGAATATTCTGTCTGGAAATCTTAGTAAAAATTTTATCTTTGCTCCAAGATCATACAGAACCTTATTTTTTAAAAGTGTTTCAAAAAGCAACCCCATAAGCTTAAATTTCCAAGCAAGAATTATTAATCTCTGTGTCTGTATCATCCAACAAACCTCCAATGCTGTTTCTAAAAGTCACCAGGAAACTGCAATTTAGTGTGGCCTAATACAAGTGATGGCACTCCACTGCTATATCCTGCACCTTGAGGACTTCAGAAGTGGAGAGGAGCAGATGGACTCCAGCCAGCAGACATGAGACCCAAGTGGGAGGTGAAGTCCTCAGACACAGACGGTGTTGAGTGGGGCTATTTTAGTTATTTTTCTCACTGCTGAGACAAAATGCCTGATACCCAAAGTTAAAGGAAGAAAGGTTTCTTTAGCTCACAGTTTGCTGAGGTTTCAGTCCATAATTGGCTGCTCCAAGGCAGGGTGGCATGGCAGAGGCAAAACAGTCCATGGCAGGCAGAAGGCAGCAAAGCAGTGAAGTAGCAGGCAGGAACAGCCGCCTTCTCTTATCCCCCTTGTGCACTATCCAGTTGCAAGCTTACTGATTCCTGCCGCGCACACCCAACATGGGACAGCCTCAATCCCAGCATCTCCTCCTTATCCACATTCAAGTATGCTATTGCAGCTGCCTTTGCAATTCCCCACCTTTAACCACATGAGGCGTTAGAGAAACATCTAGATACAAGCCCTAGCAGGCAGTCAGGTGCAGGAGCCCCTCCTTGGGGAAGTAACATGAGGTAGAACTAGAATACTGACACTTCAGCAGATTATCAAAGTTGTTTTTAGTCAGACTTATATGACCCTTCCCCTTTAGACACATCCCCCTTTTATGACTGGGGCTAAACAGCCTTAGCCAGTCTCGGAACTCTCTTTGCATATGTGAAAACTAAGTTTCTCAAAAGGGTAAGTTCCCTGAAGCCAGATGGCTCTTCATGCCTATTCCCACCCGCAGCAGAATCCCTTCCCAGTGCAGGATCCCTACATGAATGAGGGCTCTGATCTTAAAGACGCTGTTGCAATGTGACATCTTCATTGCTGAAATGTTATCAGCTTTTTTTCTGCAGTTGACTGTAAGAATCAGTATTCAAAGGCAGCAAAACACCAGCTGGAGTTTGGGGTTTTCTTTATTCTGATGGGTATGGAACGCCCAACAATCCCATTAATACAAACCAACCTTGATTGTCTGACTTAATGTTTTCTTAAAAAAAATATTTTTATTTATTTGACACAGATTCTTGCCACGCAGTTCAGACTCATAGTCACCCTCCTGTCTAAGCCTCCCCAGTGCTAAGATTGCAGGTGTGTGCCACCATGCCTGGTTTCAGTGGCCAGCAAGACATGCCCGGGCTTCTGGGGCCTGCACTCCATGCGGTGTTGGGGATTGAACCTGGGTCCTTGCACTTGCCAGGCAGATACTTAGATGACCGCGATATCTCCCCAGCCCCTAGTTAATGTTTTCATAACCAGCTGATGCAACTCAAATGGAACTTGTATATAGCATATTGTTGGATTTTGTTTCCTAATCCACTGTGCCAGTCTATTTCTCTTAATTGCTGAATTGAGTCCATTTACATTGATGGTTAGAATTGAGATGTATTGACTTACAATTGACATGTTATGTACCTATTGTTGTTGACTCTTTTTTCTCCTGTGTTTAATTGCTTGCCCTATTTATTTGGTTACTTTTGATCTCATTCGTGGAGTTCTGATCATTTTCGTCCCTCTCTAGAACATCTTTCAGTAGCCTGTGTAGGGTTGGCTTTGTCATCATGAAATTCTTTAGCTGTTCTTTTTCATGAAAGTATTTCACTTCTCCATCAAACTTGAAAAAGAGTTTTGCAGGCTATAGTAGTCTGGGCTGGAATTTGTTTTCATAGAGGACTTGAAGTACTCTGCTCCATGCTCTTCTTGCCTTCATGGTTTGTGAAGAGAAGTCAGCCATAATTCTGATGGGTTTTCCTTTGAATGTGATCTGCTTCTTTTCTCTAGTGGCTTTCAGTATATTATTCTTGTGCTGAATTTCTGGGATCTTGACTATTATATGTCTCGGTGTGTTTTTAATTGGGTTGAGGTTACTTGGCATTTTGTATGCTTCAGTTACCTGAATATCAGATTGTTTCCTTATATTTGGGAAGTTTTCTGCTATTACTTCTGTCCATATTTTTTTAAATGTCATTTGTATTGACTCCTTCTTTCTCATTGATGCCTATTAGTCTCACCTTGTTCATCTTTGCATCATCTTGCAGGTGATGGATTATTTTTTCCTGCATCCTAGTTGTTTTTAAGAGATCCTTTCTTACCTTTTCACTAGCTGCACCAGCATCTTCAAGATCTGAAACTCTGTCTTCACTTTCACTTAAATGGTTTTGCAAGCTTGTGATTGAGAGTTTAATTTCCTCTATATCTCTTTGACTCTGCTTCATGTGATCTATTTCTTTCCTGTATTGCTCATTCAAGGAATCCGTCATTTTTCTAATCTCTTTTTTTTTTTTTATCAATGTCTTCTTTAGAAGCAGCTATAAATTCTTTTACTGCAGTGTTTTTTTTTTCAGATTGGGTTTCCTCCCTATGTTTCTGTAGTGGATTCTTTACTTCAGATGGTATGAGTTCTGAGAATTCTTTTTGTATTTCAGGAAATAATTCCGCTCTGAGTTCCTCTATAACTTTCTGCTGTTGCTTATTTACTATCAATGCTATTAAATCATACATTTGAGCTGAGTTAGAAGAAAAGAATTCTGCTCTGAGTTCCTCTATGACTTTCTGCTGTTGCTTATTTACTATTGACGCTATTAATTTATACATCTGAACCGAGCTAGTGTCCTCTGCACTTGTTCTGGGTGGACATTGGGTTTCCTCCATATGTTTCTGCATTTGCTTCTTTACTGCAGATGTTATTAATTCAGGGATTTCTTTTTTCATTTCCAATCTGAGTTCCTCTATACCTTTCTACAGCTGTTTCTTTATTTCAGAAGCCGTTGATTCATTGCTTTCAGCTGTGTGATTCCCAATTTGTTCTGTGTTAGTGTCCTCTGCACTTGTTATGGGTGGACTTGGGTTCTGATATTGCATTTTGCTCCTTCTCATTGTCATTTTGTGTAACACTGTCTTCTGATCTTTGTTGTATATCTTTGTTGCAGTTATAGCCTTAGCTCCTACTGAAGTTCACATGTAGATCTACAACATTTGGATTTATCCAGCTGTGCCTGGCTTGGGTCTGGCTACTGTGTTCAGTTCCTTCCTGTTGCTGCCCTTGGGGGTGAACCTGTTGTGCTCCTCTGGCAAGAGGTTCTGATCCTGGACTAGCTGGGTGGTTCTGTCCCCTACACTCTCTGCAGGGATTGCAGCTGAAGGGTTTCACCCCAGGCCTGTATGCCAGGCCTGAGCTAAGTCTGGAGGGCACAAGGTGGAGTAGGGGGGAGAGGCAGCTCTCCCATGCACTCACCAGGCCTGGACTAGGACTGGATCTGGGGGTTCTCAGAACGTGACAGAAATTCCTACTCTCTGGGCAGGGTATTGGGGGGGGTACTATGGAGTGATGGGGGGTGTCCCAAGAGGGTGAAGGAGGGTGTCACCCACGCTGTGCCTGGGCTGGGACCAGGAGGTCTTGCCAGCACAGGGTAGCCAGAAGCTCTCCCACACACTCACCGGGCCTGGGCTAGGACTGGATCTGGGGGTTCCCGGAATGCAGCAGAAATTCCTCCTGGGCAGGCAGGGTAGGCGAGGTGCTGTGGAGTGGTGGGGGGTGTTCCAAGGGGGTGGAAGAGGGTCTCACCCATGCTGCACCTGGGCTGGGATGAGTAGGTTCCGCTGGCACAGGGTAGCCAGAAGCTCTCCCACACACTCACTGGGCCTGGGCTAGGACTGGGTCTTCAAATGGAACTTAAATCTGAGGAAACTGGAAATCACTCCAGAGAATGTGCCCAGGTTTACTATTGTAACTCTGTGAAGTTTTCCTCTTAATTTGGGGAAAGGGGTGATTTCAAGAATGAAAGTCTTAATTAAGCATTGAACACTTCATTTAATATGATAGGAGATGGGATGGATTTAAATTTTTGCCCACTGACTGCATTTGTCTTAATTCCGAGGAGCTCCAAAAGTAGGAGAGATGGCATTTCTGAAACTCTACATGTGCCAAAGAGGAGAAGCAAGAAACATAGACAGGTCTGGACTCTTCCTAAAGTAGCTGAACCAGATGGCCACTAGCAGAGCTGTCAAAAGGTTGTCAGTGCTATAGAGGCTGGGATTGTGAACTTTGCAGTCTACCTCCATGGGTTCAAATCCTGGTTCTCCTGCTTACTGACTAAGTGATCTGTGGCACATTACTTCACACTTCCGACTTCCTTTACTCATCTGTAAAATGGGAATAATCATGCCTACAGCATAGGCTCATTTTCAGATTTAAATGAACTACAAGCAAGACAATGCATGTGAAGAACACATTTCAGTGCTTGCCACCTAGCAGTGTTCAGTCTGTTCTGACTCCAAAATGTAATGCTGCTTGAGGAGTCTTCCATTGGAACCACGGAATGAAGAAGTGGCTCATTAACAACCAGCCCAGGGAGAATACACTCCACGGAAACGGTGGGGTCATTAAGTACCAATGGTGGTAACAAGGCCATTAATTTCCCAGGGTTTCTTTATTGAGCCGTACAGAGAGGTGATGCTTAGCCCAGCAGGGGGGATGGGTTTGAGTAGGATCTGGGGAACAATGGGTCTCACAGGTCTTTTGTGAGGTTGTGAGTTCGTGAAATATAGAATGTACACTGCTTGCTCTGCGGATCACCCCCAAGGACAGAACAACTGAAAAAATCATTCCTGTGTGTTCGTGGTAAGGCAGTGCGGTGTGCAGAGCCTTGGGCCTGCTTGTGAGTACCACATCACTGTCCCTCACAGGGACCCATGGAGAGCTCAGCTCATCTCTGGGTGCCTCCACACCCTCATCTGAAACTGGGGAGAATCATGAGTTGTTGCTGGGCAGTCAGAATTAGAGAAAACAGGAGGAAGCACTTTCACGATGTGTTTAAACCTTCATGTCTTAGGCAAAGGCAAATGATTGTACTGGTTTAGATTTGTGACTTTCCTCACTTTCTTGTTCTAATTTTCCTCTCTTTCATGTTTTTGCTTGGAGTAAGTAGATTTACGAGTTACTTCTGGAAATTGTCAACTACTCAGACTTGGCTAAAATCCATTCCAAATCTCACAAAATAAAGAGCAGGTGCAATATGATTCTCTGAATAAGTTATTTCATTAGGATGAATGTCTGAATGTGAAAAATCAATATCATTTCAGAAGAAATTTCTGGAAGAGCTGAATAGACTCACATATCACCAGGTTGATCTGAATGGAATGTCTAAAATAATTTTGGCTCTGATTTTTTCAGCAACTAGGACAAAAGGGAAATAATATCAGTTACAAAGATGACTATGTCAAGCAGGTGAGATGTTCCTTTTCCCAGATGAATTTGGTGTTCGTACTATTTTTAAAAGGTTCCTGCAGAAATACAGAGCCATCCCAGTGTCCTGGCCTCTCTGCCCTCTCTGAACTCCGCAACTTGCTCTCTGTTCCAGGCTCTGACTTTTTCTCCACCAAGCCATGGACCAGCCATCTCAGGACCATTGCTAAGGTAGTTCCCTCTGCTTAGAATGTGCTCTTTGTTGCGTACCCTGGTTCATATCCACTTCTTTTAAGAATTTGCCTCAAACACCATCTCCTCAGAGGAAATGTCTAAACCACCAGTGTTGTATGTTATGAGTTAGAGCTGAAAGAAACACTAGAAAACCTGATGAATGTAGCTGCAGAGGTCTCACTGAGATTAGTCTCTCTCTAAGTGAGCCAAGAGCCAAAGAAACATCTCACATTTATTGAGGGCTAAGGGGTGTGCATAACTACTTTGTGAGCACAAACTATTCTCTCCATTGCCTTCAGGCATTTACCAAACTCCTAAGTTTACACAACGCTAGCCATTAACATCCCCAGCAAGGGATCAAAGAGCAGACGGGGTGTGAGCAGCCCAAGCTGTTACCTGTAGCCTTGAATCCCAGCTTGTCGGAATTTACTAGAGACAATAGTTCTCCTCAGGCTCTGTGTATTGCTGTTTGCTCCCTTGGGCCGTCAGGCCTCTGTCTCATATCTCTATCTCTACACACCAGCATCCCCCTGCTCACCCACCTCAGCACCTTCCATCCTAGAGCCTGACTGACTCGGTGATTCTTGGTTCTGTTTTTTGCGTTGTTCTCAGAGAAGCCCTCTCAGAATGAGCTCTGCTTGCTCTCCTCCCGAGTCCTGTACCTGGGCAATGCCTGCCGCAGTACGGGTAGGTGCCAGGAAGCGACTGGAATAAAAAGTGCCTGAACCTGTGGATGCACAAACTCTCCATAACAACACAGAGCTGCTCACACATGAGTCTTTACCCCAGAAGGGTCTGGAAGCTGCTCATCCTCTCCCCATCCTTGTGGCTGAGGCATTGTGGTCAGAGATTTCTCCACACTTCTGTATTCTCAAATTGGAGTGGAACATCCATCAAAAGAATGCTGGGCCAGCGGGCCATGCCGTGTGTTGGAAGAAGGGGTCAGCTCCACCCCAGTTCTACACAGAGTGCTCCACACTGTGGCCCTAGGGCTGTCTTCTCCACTGTGTATTTGCAGCCCAGGTTGCCACCCTGCAGAGCTGCTGACAGGATGACATTGCTGTGACCTCCCTGCATCGAGAGGCTTGGCCCCAGTGCAGAGCACGCAGTGCAGGTCAAGTTCTCCAGCTCGAGCATATGTAGCCCCAAATCTAGTTCTCTGACTGGATTACTAGCTCTTGGAATTCTTGAGACTCATTTTTCCCATTTTAACAATCAAGATAGTATCTACCACATGGAATTGTTGTAAGGATTAAATCTGGAGATATATAGAGAGGCTTTATTCTTTTAGTGGTACATTAGTGCTCATTAAAAGTTAGTAGTATTGTTCTTATCACTTTCTAGAAAGCTCTTCTCAATAATCAAGTCCAAGGTCAAGTGAAGCATCCTGGGCAGGCTAAAGGAGCCTTCCCACTGTACCTTGTGCTTGCCCCTGTTACACTACCTATTTCATCACTGTCAATTGTCTATAGATATTTTCCCATCCAACTATAATATTCTTAAACACAAAGTTCAGCGGTCCAAAAAATATCATCAGGACTGAGGACAGTGCAGACCCACTGGGGGCCAGTAACTCATCTGGTGAATGACTAAAGGAATTCTAAGCCAGGTAAAAAAATACACCTAACATAGGGCAGTCAGTCCCACCATTCAGACTGGCTGCTTTCTATGCTCATGTGTCCTTCATAGATGCCAATGGGCAGAGCGAACCTTTCTTCTGAAAGGCCTACACCCTGAAAAGAGAGATGTTTTCTGGTCTTTAAGGGACAATTGTGCAAGGCATGGTAGTGTACACTTTTAATCCCAGCACTTGGGAGGCTGAGGCAGGAGGATCCCTTGAGTTTGACACCAGCCTGGGCTACATAGTGAGTTCAAGGCCAACCTGAACGACATAGCAAGACCCTATCTCCCAAAAGAGGGGCACATTATTCTCTTCATTATTTGCTTTGGGAAGCAGCCACTTAGCACTTTCCCCAGTGATTTTTCATGAGGTGAGTTTTTCCTCTATTTTCTTTGCTCGCCTCAGGTTCTCAGCGTGTGATGCTACAATGTTTTCGCTCCAGATTTGCAAGTGCAGAGCTGTTAGTTCTCAAATCCGTTTGTCACCTAGAAAATGTTCTACAACAAAGAGGATTAATTATTTTCTGTGTCTCAGCATTTTGTCTTGGGGGCAAGGGAGGAGGTTCATCTTCCACTGGGTCCCCTGGGCTGTGACTCTGAGGACTTTCTCCTCTCCTGCTCCTTTTGCCTCATCTCTCAGCCAGCGCTAGGGCCACTATGCCTGGCATCTGTGGCCTAGCCTGCTCTGTCCCACCCAGTGCTGTGCCAAGGCACTATCCACGCTGATCTCTAGGGACCTGTGCACGCCTCTCTTCCCTCTCTGACACCCCTGCTTACTCCTTGAGACTCGTCTCCATGCTCACTTCTTTCAGGAAGCCTTGCATGGCCTCTGGGACCTGCCCTCCTCCCTGTCCTCTCTGCTCATGTTGCTCCGCTTAGAAGGGGGGTGCATGTGTGGTCGTGGGGCTCTGCAGCATCATGTTCAGGAAAATAGGCTTTGCAGCACCCATCCTGGAGGGAATTTGGGTTTCGGCTCCAGATTCTCTCTGAGATTTCCTTTTCTTCCATAAAGTGGGGAGCCTTGGTGAGGCAGAGGTGACTGCCATAAGGAACTCTGCTCTGAGCACTTCACATCATGCCTGATGAGTCAGGAACACTCGATGCATGAGAGGCACTTTACTACCAGGAACATGAGGGCCAGCGAGGTAGCTCAGTGGACTAAGTGCCTGCTTAGGCAAGTGCAGGAACCAGGGATCGATCCCCGGTACCTTATGCCTTGCTGACTCCATCCCTGGGCACACTGAGCCAGTTATCAAGGCTGTGCCTGGTGGCACATAACTGTAATCCCAGCACTGGGAAGGCTGAAAATGGGAGGATTGCAACAAGTCCAAGCTGTGTAATGAGACCCTGTACCAAATACATAAATAAAAAAAAATCTAGTAACATGACTACTATTAAAATAATTATATCTGCCTGTGTTGATACCTATACACCACATTGAGATGATATGCTTAGGAATTTCCCTCTGTCCTTTAGGGCCCAGGCTGCCCATTGCCAAGGGTGCTCACACTCTGTACAGCCTCGTAACTGGAGGAGGGGCTTAACTCCTGTTCTGTATAATCTTCATGTGGAATGCTTTGTTCTTTATGTAATGACCCATTGTGGGACTAGAGTTTAGGGGCCAGTGTCACCTGGGAGGTGTGTCACCTGCACCCAGTTTTTCAGATGTGAATATGGGTTTTCTCACTCAGGGGAGCCCTTCAGACCTCCTTCCCTCTCCTCTGCCCTCAGCACATTTGTAAAAGCATTTGTACAGGTTAGCTATTTGTATATAGTAAACTTCACGGTTTATAACTGCAGATAATTAACTTACAAGTTTGCAAGTTAGCAGGACTCGGCTCATCCAGATTTTCTCATGGATCTGCAGGGTCACTTGGCAGTTGACTGATGTTTCCCTTGTCTTGGGGCTGCGCTGGCTCCCTTGGTTTGCCTTGCATGGCAGCAGGGTCGTGAGAAGGGAGCAGTGTGCAGGGCCCGCGGAGCCTGTGCTCCGCACCACGTCTACTATGTTCTCTTGACCACTTAGAGGCATAAGCCTAGTCCACATGTAAGGAAAGGAAAATGGACACCACTGCTTGAGCCGCAGGACCACAGAGCACAGGGTGTAAGTACGTGAATGCGAACAAGGATGGTAGACATTCTTACAATGTATTCCAGCCACTAACCAAACACAAAGCTAATCCAGCTTCTAACCTAATAAAGCTGACACTCAAGAAGAGCTAAAGCAGGTGCTGTAAGTCACATAATCATCAGACACTGACTAAAAGCATTCCTCAAATCCTTGGACAGAAAGAACTGGGAAGCCTGGTGCCTGAAAGTCCAGCGACGCCTGCAAGGGACGCAGGGGAAGCCGTGGCACAGGGTGCACGCCATGAAGAGTCGCCTCACGGAGAGGGGATGCCTGAAGTCCCCTACTTATGAGCATGTTCTAGTGAGGGTGGATATGTATAAGTCTGACCAAGTAAATATTACACAAACAGGAAGCTCTGCGCATCCTGGCAATCCCTCTACGTCATCGCTGCTTTTGCTCTGGCTTCCGGCCGTCTTGGGCTCTGGCTGAGCACATACTACTCTGTGCTGTCTCACTGTGCAGGAAGCATATGGGCACAGCTGGGCAGCGGCTGGGAGACTTCAGAGCTACCTCTGCCCTTGGTTCGCAGTCCCTGATTGGCCCGCATCTACGGATGTCTGCAATTCGTGGCCTGTGTCTGTGAATGTTCACAACTTGAATGTTCCTAAGCTGTGGGCCTACTGTGAGGAGCAAAGCCTGTACGGTTGGAAAAATACTCTGCTGGTCAGCTTTGGAAAGTTTCGTTAAGTTGGTCTCAGAAAGGGAAGTGAAGGTGACAGTGACCAGCTGAGCTCCTCTGGAGCCTGGGCCACATGGGGTCTGTGCTTCCACGGAGCAGACAGACGCATGAGAGAAGCTTCTGAAGCAGCGAGGGAAGGACTTTTTCGTACTCTGTGCGCCTTTCTTACACTTACATTGTGTGTCCTCACGCAGTACTAACCAAGCGGAGACCAGTAGGCTTGCCAGTGCATTCTTCATTGGATGGGGAATCCTTAAGGTTTGGTTCCAGTAGCTGGTGAAGTGGAAAATGGTGAGAACAAAAGCAGCAGGCTGAAAAGAAGCCACTTAATTAGATATCATGTAGTCCAATGAGTAAACAGCTGAATTAATTAAAACCTACTTTATGGCCACTTTATACATTTAACTAGCTTAAACAGGATCTCCAGGCCTCCAGGGACCGTGAGGACAAAGGCCTCCAGCAGGACAGCAAGCCGCAGCTACAGAAACGTATCTGGAAATCACAGGCTCTCGCAAAGAACACTGGAGTTTACTGTGGGCGTAGGAAGAAGGCAGGTCATACGCACTGGAGGGAAAAGGCTGTGGAAGATGGTGATTTGTGAGAGGTGGATGGATTACACGGGAGAATCCTTTGTGGAGCAGAGGAGTGCTGTCATTGGGCCAAAGCTGGTGACAGAAGAGACCAGACTTGCCAAAGGATTGCTCACAGGAACCTTATTCAGACAGAATCTGTGGGTGGCTGTGACTTCCAGAGGCTGCTGAGCTGCAGAGCCATGAACCTGGGCTGACCTCAGGCAGGTTTCTGGGAAATCCTCTTTGTGGTTTGGCCTTGGGTGAGTTGCTCCAGCCACTTTGAACTCAGTCCCTTCGTCAGTGAAATGGATATTATTTATTTTTTATTTTTAAAAATTATTATTTTTTTATGTATTTAGTACAGGGTCTCACTATACAGCTGGAACTCCTAGTGATCCTCCTGTTTTCAGCCTCCCCAGCACTGGGATTACAGTTGTGGGCCACAATGCCTGGCCTTGGTGGCTGGCTCAGTGTGCCCAGGGGCAGGGCCTGTGCAGCACGTGGTGCCGGGGATCGCACCCGAGTCCCTGCGCTTGCCTAAGCAGGTGCTTAGTTCACTGAGCTATCTCATTGGCCCTGGATAATATTATTTTAACAGCACCTCTGCTAGAAAACTAGTGAGTCTACATTTGTAACACAAGTTGGTGTTAGCCACTGATACTGCCACAGTGAGCCTTAGAATCTCACGGTCCTCAGGATCTCTGAGTACTTAGTTGGAATTCTAACACTGCTGATGGTTTATTCTGACCTTCTCCATGCTTATAGGAAGTGTCCTAGCTGGGTATAGTGAATGCTGTTGGTGCCTCACACAGATCTTGCTCATCCCCACCAGTCTGTGGAAGCTCTCCTAGTGTACCTGCCTGTGAACACAGCCAGCGGAAAGCCCCCCAACTCATGGCCCCAGGAGCAGCCTTCACATAACCACAGACAGGAGTTGGGGAAAACACTCCATCTTTCTGTTCCTGGGATGTGGCGATGCTCAGACACATTCTGGATCATCTCCCAGGGTTCCTGGGAGAATTGAGCTGAGCTTGTCCACAGAGGGGACCTGGTAGAATCAGCTCTGCCCTTGATTTCCTACTTTCCGCACCTCACTTCTCCATTTCCCCCAGTGCTTTGGGAGATTGCCTCCCAGACAAACTGCTTGAAATTAAATCCTTCAGCCAAGAGCAAAAGTTCTGAGGCCAGCAGATGACTATAATGCACTACACATTTCAATAAGCTAGAAGAAATGATCTTGAAGGTTTCCCCACAAAAAAAACAAGGGTGTGTGTGTGTGTGTGTGTGTGTGTGTGTGTGTAATGGGGTCTCACCACCAGCCTAGGCTGATTTCAAAGTCCTGGGTTCAAGCAGTCCACTCATTTCAACCCCCTAGAGCTGGGGCTCTAGGAGCAGATAACAAGATGCATATGTTTAACCTGATTTTGAAATGATTACCAGGATGTACATACATGTATTGAAATACCATGAGTTACCCCATTCATATGCACAATTTTTTTGTATGAACTAAAAAATAAATGTTAAAAAATAAAAAAAAAACAATTAAGTACATAAATAATCTTTATGCAGGAACCCAGCACAAGGTAGGTGCTGTGCCGGATCTACTTCTGAGTGTTATCACTTTGATCCTTGGGGGATAAATCTGTGTTTAGTAAAAGAGGCAGTCACTTCTTTCTGAGCCACCTCTCTGGGGCCAGAGTGAACAGTAGACTCAGCATACTGAACAGGTGTCTTTAGGCGCCCTGAGACTTGGGCTCCATCACCCACTTTTAAGTGTACATTTCTCAACTTCCAGAGTTGCAGACATCCTTGGCAGTGTTTCCTAATATTTTCTCCTCATGGGGTGGGGAGTACTGAAGTGGGGAGGCACTTAAATTATTCATCATCCCTATTTATATATCTTTGGTATTCAGGAAAGTACAGATAAATACTTAGAAAGATCAACATGTCCAGAGATTCAGTGTTCTGAAAGGCCACTTGTCAAGTGGCATTTTTAATTTATTCCCTGAATTTTCAGAAGAGAACTGAATTAATTAATAAAAGGAAATAGAATGAATCATTCAGAGGTGATGATCAGTACTGCCAAAGTTGAGGCATCCAGTAAAGAGGAAATCCAGATAATTGGAAAAGAAATTGGCAAAATTGTAAATTACAGCTCTGTTGTTGGTTGTGTGAGTTGAGCTAATTATTGGTGTTTTAATAGACTTCATGTTTGGTTGTGCGTATCAGCAGGTGAATATATTAGTGGAACTTGGCTTTTTGGATGAAATGCTAGGTGTCCTGAATGCAAATATATTTCATTTGCTTGTTGCCACTGAGGATACTGCCACTCAAAACGAGATATTATAAAAAGCCAATACAACTGCACTTCCAGATATTGCGGGATTGTCACATTCCACCATCGATGTCTTACTGGTGCCTGGTGTGCAGTCACTGTGATTTGGTAAGATAGAGGCATAGTCACCTCCATTCTGCTTTCCTCACAATCAAACGAGTTTTGTGGAAGGAGGCAGATGGCAATAAAGTTACCTGGGTAAGAAATCTACGTGAAAGGAGCAGTAAATGATTCCCAAAGACAAACAGCCAGCTGAAGGAAATTGTGTGTTAGATTTGCAAAGAACAATTTAGAGAGGAGATGAGGGTGACACAGAAGAATGTCATGCGCATTAGAAGAGCGTTCTGTTACAGCTCTGCCACTGTTTACCAAGGCGACCTTGGGCAAGTCCATATCAGCACATGAGAGCTTGTAGAGCTTTTCATCTCATTGGATGCCATCATTTTGGTCACTGCAAATGCCATCAGGAAGGTCTATGACCCTCTTTTCATTCAGGCCCAACTAGGCAGAAGTTCTCAGTCTTTCCTTATGTAAGCGCTTGAGTGCGAGTCCTACCTGTGGGATAAGAGGGGAAGTGATATGCAATCTTTAGAACTGGTCCATGGAAAATTTCCCCTATCATTTGATTAAATGAATCCCACTTCAAGGGCTTAAAGGGGGCAGGGCCAGAGGATGGAAAGAGCTGGGGTCCCTGCATGACTGAGTGGCAAAAAGTCTTCCCCACTATCCCACAGTGTGCCTTGGGTTTTCACAACAGCAAGAAGTAACCTTTATGATGTGAAGATACTAAAAGCTCCGGGTGATGTGTTACAGCCATCAGCCTATCCTCGGCAACAAGATAAGAAACTTAAGACTCCAGGAGGTAGCTGTAGTTACTGGTAAGCTCCTTCTTAATAACAATATTATTTTTTAAATATATTTGGTAAGGGTCTCACTATGTAGCTCAGACTCATAATAATCTTCCTGGTTTCAGTCTCCCCAGCACTGGGATTACAGTCCCTGGTCTCTGGGGCTGGCTCAGCACACCCAGGGGCAGGGCCAGTATGGCATGTGCTGGTGATCGAACCCTGGTCTTTGAAATGTATTGTAGAGTTATGGTAGTAGCATGACACACTTTAATGACGTGTTTAAATCATGTCTAAGAACTAGACATAATTTAACTCATTTTGTCCTCAGTCCAGCTCCCTAAGATGGCCCTATTCCACTGTCAGTAAGGGAACTAAAGCACAAAGAGATTAAGTAACTTGGCCAGGGTCACCTGGGTATCACTATGCTTGCTATCAGTTTAACACACATCCTCTAAATTCGTCCAAGCTAGCAGAAATGAGACATCTTTATTTACCCGTAGTATAAAAAAAAAGATCCTGCATTTTATTTGATTTGGACTTGCATGTAGTCTTGAACCAAGGAACTGAAAATACCCTCATTGGCTAAGCTGGGTCACATGGACAACCTCTGTCAAGTCTAGTGGAAGGAGTAGGTTACAAGAGGTGATGGTAGCAACAGAAGGCACGGGCAGCGCTAAGCTAAATTGTAGTTAATGACTTTTATTGCAAGTCCATAGCTCAAAGATGTTGAGGCACCTGAAGTTACACAACTAATAAACCTATGAAATAGCCTCGTGCAATGAGTCTGTCCCATTTGCTTTGGTTATCTATCCCTTGGTATGATACCTGGCCCAACTGCTGTTTGAGTGAAGAAAGGAATGAATGAAATTGAGATTTGAACCCATGTCTTCCTACCTGGCTCCTGTGAAGGTATTAATCTTCATACAAATGATGTCTGCCACAGAAAGTGCTCGTGCACCCTCAAGGGAAATGCTGCTTCAAGCTTTTGGACAGCAGCCTCCGCTCTAGCCCATGTCCCTCGGGTGCGGTCTCATCATGTCTTGATTACCTTTATCAGAAGAACAGGGGACTTGGTGACATCACTGATTTGTCCTGTCTACCGTGATCAGGAGCTGACAGCTCTTTCTTTGAAGAGTCACTCCATGGCTGGTAGTATTGGAACTGAAAATATGCCACAGTGTGAAGTACGGTGTTTGGGAGTCTCAGGCACACTTGTGATGATGAGCTTAGGTTTACATTCACAGCTTTCAAGTACAAAGAATTACTAATGCACTTTTGTCAAACTAACATTATGCCTGGGGTTTAATTTTCAAGTGAGATTTTGCTAGACAATTATTTTCTCAGATGCTATTTAGTAGAAAAGAAGAAAAAAACTGCATCATAGATGCATTTTGAATTTTACTGGGAGCTTGCCTATATGCCTTTCTTGCTATATCTCTTTCTTAAAAAAAAAAAAAAGGCTATTCCTGCATGAATACTTGTTTCTTCTAGGCACATAAAGGGGATTCCAGGTATAGACTGTCACCTCGTTTTCTGTGCTATCATTTGTGTATGTGTGATATCCATCTGTTCAGCTCTCACTGTCCCTGTTCAGGCTTCCCCTAGCCCTTGGCAGGGTTCATTGTGATTTAATAAACTTCTTGCCCCTGCCATGTGGATTGCCAGTGACTCCTGCTCCAATGACATCATCCAGAGACCCACAAGGTCATCCCTAGATGCCGTCATCATCTAACTAGCAGCATCACTTCCAACATATAGGTAAAAGACGGGATTACAAAGTATGGGAATCTCAGAGGAGGTTTGCAGGAGTGAGGCCTGAAGACACCGTTCACCATTTCATTGGGACTAAGCCACTGGCACTTCACCTGAAGGGAGGGAGGAACATGTAGTTTAGTTTACCTCTGTGCCCAGGAAGGAAAGGAAGCATCTTGCCTCCTGCCCAATATTGTAGTACTCTCCACAACTGATCTCATAGCTTATGACCCAGCCATACTTTTAGCAGGGATTTCTATAGTGCATATTTGTTGCCTTGCTGTTCCCCAGATATTTCAGTAGTTACCCCATGCTTGTAAGAGAAAACTCAAATTCTGTAGCTTGGCAAGCAGCAACCTTCAGATCTTTTCCTGCGTCTGCAGCCTCTTCTCTGGCGCCTTCCCTCCCACCTGATGTTCCAAATTCTCCAAAGTTCTTGTGGCTCCAGAACACACAGGACTGTTTCTTCCGTTCCTGCGTTTGCAGTTGGCACTTCCTGTGCCTGGAATATGTGCCCATCTGCTGCCTGAGTAGCTCTCTATATCTCTTAAGGTGCAGCTCAGTTCCTTAGAGAAGCCTTTGTGAAATGCCCCAAACCTGTACAGAAATAACTGCCCTTGTTCTGTTCATCCCCTTTGCCTGGTCCCTGCCAAGAGCATACTAGAATTTGGGGGCAGAATGTTGTAATTCTTCAGAGTAGATGAATCAGACAGTTGCTAAATTTGACTTTGCATCTCAGTTTTGCTGTGCTCCAGCTCTGTGAGCTTGGGTACATTACCAAACTCTTCCAAGCCTTAGTGTGTTCTTATTGATGGCAGCAGCAAGTGTTGTGAAGTTTAAAGAAAGCATGCTCAGTGCTTAGTGTATAACGCACCATGGACCCTAGGCCTTAATCCGGTTGCTGTGCTTGCACACCTGTTGTGGTTGATAGACCTCGCGTGGCTTGAACACAAGCAATGCCTCTTCTTTCTTCTGACATACCTGGCTCGGAATCGCGTGCTTAGAAAAGGTTCACTGAATAAGTGAATGAAAACAGTAATGAGTGTGTGACACCGTTGCACCACAAAAGTTACTGCTCTTCAAGGGGGTGGGGATCTTCTCAGTGAAATACAGGGTGTTCTTTTTCTGGGACTCTTCCAGCTTCCTCCTGCCCACTTTTCCTAACTTCTGTCCCCTTCCTGCTGTGCTTGCCAGTCCCCGTTCCAGGTAAACTGTCTTCCCTCTGTGTCTGCGCTGTCCCTGTGCTCAATGTGTCCATCCTCAGAGTTCCATTCCTCCACCTCTGAAGTCAACCTCTGCACTTCCTCAAGTTGGCTATTGTCTTTCTGCAACTTCTCTTGATCTCTCTTCAGGGCAAAATGTCTTTTCTTGTAGTTTCATAGGCTCAGCAAATGCAGTCATGTCTGTGCTTCAAGGACTTACCATATGCTAGGGAGCAAGATAATCTCTCTCTCCTCCCCTCCCTCCCTCACTTCCTCTTTCCTTCCCTCATTTCTTCCCTCTGTCCCTCCCCAACCCTATAACTTTCCTCTTTATATTTTAACTTTTAAACTCGTTTACCCTTCTATTAGAAATTAGGCTCACCGAGGTCCATGAGGGCAGGTTTCAAGTATGCGCCACAGTTCACACTGTCCCTGCTGTTTTACACTGTAGTCCACGGCTGAAGGCAAGACCGCACATTTCCTTCCCTTCCCCCACCCGGGCTGAGACCCGGGTGCATAAGTGCATGGGAGGCCTGACTGGGAGCCACTGAAGCCGGAAAGTGTGTGGCGCTGTCAGCACAGTACCTGGTGGACCTGCTGCTCCCGGGTTGCATCCGGGTCCTCCCAGCTCTGATGGTGCTGCCTGTTGTGCACCTTGGTTGGAGTGACCGTGCGGAAGCCAAGATGGATGAGCCCCACTGGGCACTGAGCTTGAAGGATGAGAGGAGCGGTGGGAAAGCATGCAGGATGCTCAGATGGGCTTTCAGCACAGGAAGGGACAGCAGCGGTCAGATCGAGGGCATGTAGGTCAGAAATGGGCGGGCGTCTTCGTATGACCGCGTTCTGACTTCCTAAGCTATCTTTTACCACGCAAGACCTGGAAAAGTAGCCCACACATTAATCTTCTCAGCACTATTAGGGCATCTTCATGCCCAGGAGCTGAAGAGTGTGCTAGAACAGAAGGCTTAGGAATCGAGGACAGATATTTTTATTCCTTGACTTTACGAGAACTAATGTTTACAGCCAAGCACCGGGCTCTTGCTTTCGCACAGCCTTGTGTCGTGCTCACAGGCCCCGGGCAGTACAGCCCCTCGAAGCAGACAGGCCCACATCACCGACCACGTTGGCAGGTGGTGCCGGGGCTGGACTGGGCTCTGGTTGTACCTAAGTACAGTGAAGCTGTCTTTGAGCATAAGCTCCTCTCTTTCAGCTGGGAACTGCAAGAGAACAGCTTTCCACGTCCTGGTGTAGTAATGATGGAGAAGTGTTTAGTACAGATACAAACTTATTACCCGAAGTGAATCTTCAGCTCTCTCTCCAGCAGAGAGCCATCAAGCCGTCTTCTCTTCTCCTGTTGGCCCATTTACTGTATGGGCTGGAGCAGAGTCCGTGGGGCTGCCTTTGGGGTTATTAGCTATGTGACCTTGGCTTAATTACTTCATTGAGAACCAATTTTCTCATTTTTAAATGGAGATAGAGTTGTACTTTCCTCATGAAGCTGTTATGAAGGATTAACTTAAAGTGCTTAAAGTATTTCTGTGCATAGTATACAACAAATGGTAGATGTTAGCTTTTTTTTTTTTTTTTTTTTTTTTTAACCAATTGTGTCCAAATGCAGATAACACAGAATGTGCCATCATAGCCTTTGCTTTGTTTTGTTTTAGTCAGGTCTCACTGTGTACTTCAGGTTGACCTTGAACTCACTGTGTAGCTCAGGCGATCCTCCTACCTTAGCCTCCCAAGCGCTGGAATTACAGGTGTGCGCCACAGTGACCAGCTTCCACCGTAGGCATTTTAAGCATGTAGGTGAGCCCACTCAGGACACGTGCACTGCTCAGCAAGTACCGCTACCTCCAGCCACAGGAGCTGCCATCCACTCGCAGCATGGAAAGCCTGCGCCATCCCAAGCAGCTTCCCTTCCTGTGTGCAGGCACCTGCACAGCCTCTGTCATTGTCTTTGTCATTTGACAACACCAGGTGCTTCAAAGAAATGGAATTGATACAGTGCTGTTCCTTAGTTGTTGGCTTTTAAGAACCGGAATTACAAATGTGAATCTGTATTAAATAACTATAATCTGAGCTCCTGCATTTCCTGGCTCTTCTTTGGTAAAGGATCTTCTGTTTTGGTCGCTGAGGTCCCTCACATGTAAGGGTGGAATAATAACACTCCTCTGTTTTGAAAATCAAAGATGCAGGGCCAGTGAGATAGCTCAGTGGACTAAGTGCCTGCTTAGGCAAGAGTAGGGACTGGGGTTTGATCCCGGGCACCACGTGCTACCCTGGCCCTGCCCCTGGGCCCACTAAACCGGCCACAGAATCTGGGTATGGTGGTGCACACCTGTACTCCCAGCGCTGGGGAGGTAGAAAACAATAGGATCACTAGGAGTCTGAGCTGCACAGTGAGACCCTGCATCAAATACATAACAAAAGCAAGAAAGAAAATCAAAGATGCTGTGATGCATGAAGCGTTTTCCCAGTGTACAGTGTTATTTTTATAGCAAGTGTTCGCATGTCCATTCATTCATTCATCTACCATAATACACATTATTTAGTAAGCTTTACCCAGCTGCTGCTGTGTGTCTACTTCCATGCTAGGCACCTGGGTGACAGGCAGAAAGGCCCTCTCTGCCCCAGGGAACTCCTGGACAGTCTGCTCAGTGGCAGGACTCAGGGCTCGTCTGTGTGCACAGAGTTGTCTCAGTCCAGCTGGAGGGGGGGGCTTCTCCTCAGGAAGCCCTCAGCTGCTGGCTGCAGTGCAGGGAGGAGCTGCCAGGGCTCCAGTAGTGCCCGGCACTGTGCAGCAGCCCTGGTGACCTTCTGCAGCCCTGTACCCTCCCTGCTCTAGGCTGCTATTGGGACGGCTTTCTGGTTGGCTTATCTGGCATTCTGGAATTCAGTGGCCCAGGATCCTTTCCTTTGTCTCTCTATCATCATGATTGGAGTTGGGATTGAGAAAAGGAAAAATGTTCCACGGGTATAAATAGTTTGTGCCTACAAATCTAACCTTGGGCAAGGTCCCTGAACTTCCTAAGCCTCAGTGTTCTCATTTGTAAAATCGGGATAGTAACAGTATGTGGCTGAAGGTATTCCTGGAAGGATTCAGCATGCCTGGGGTCAAGCTGTCTACTCAGGAAATAGTCGCCAATCTTACTGTGATCATTATTGTTTGTGAAACTGTAGGCAGGAGAGTCTGGGCCCCTTCCTGTGACAGCAGGGCCTTGGACTGCCCTTCTCATGGCCTCCATCTTTCTTTGCTTGCTAGTAGTGAGACCCTGTACTTGCTTGCTGGCATTGGGTTGCTTGATTTCCTTCTCTATTTTCATGCACCCTTGGTCCTTGGACTCTTGGTTTCCTGTGAGTAACCTTGAGGACCTAGGGCTGCAGGTCCCCCTGAGTGTGCCTCACCTCATTCTGTGCAGGAAGTCGGTCATTCTTCTGTTCCCCATGCCTACAGCTCATCCGTGGGAACTCGTTCCTCAGCCTTGGAATAGCAGACTTGCTCAGTAAGTGAACTAATTGCGCCGCCGAGCTGCTCTTTTGTTTCCTGAGCTTGCTGTGGTGCTATTTATAGCATTTCCAAAGATGTTTGTCTGTGGTGTCCTTTTTAATCCTGTCACAGATAAAATAAAAAGCTATAACCAAGCACTAGACGCCTTGGCCTCCCATAATTTTGGGAGAGTTAGGAAGTGCTCTCTTTACCCATCTGTCTATCTGTCTCTGCTTATCTGTCTGTCTATCTGTCTGTCCTCCCCTCTTTTTCTCTCTCTTTATCATCTATGTATCTATATCTATCCTATGTAGATGCTGTCGACAACATCTAGACAGTGGATATTAGTTAGGGTCTTTAAGATGGAAATTTGGTGTCTACAGTTTCATCCAACCTGAATTAAAAATGTTTTGGGGAGAAATTAGATGTATATTAGACAAACACATACTTTAAATATTTTTCTTATTAGTACATGTGTGCAGTTCATGCAGTTTACATCCATCTTGGGGAGGGGTTACACGTGCATTCCACAGCTCCTTTTTTTTCCTTTTTCATCGCTTTCCTTTCCCTTCTCCTCCATCTCTCCTCCTCCAGTTTCTCTCCTTCATTCTCTTTTTAAATTTTTATTTATTTGTTTGGTACAGGGTCTTGTTATACAGGTCAGACTTGTAGTGATCCTCTTGCCTCAGCGTCCCCAGTGCTGGGATTACAGGCATGCACCACCATGCGGGGTTTCAGTGGCTGGATTGGCATGAGTTTGGCACAGCATGCAGTACCGGGGATCAAACCTGGGTCTTTGTGCTTGCCTGGCAGATGCTTAGACTTCTGAGCTATCTCCTTGGGCTTTCCAGCTCCATTTTCATTCTTGTTGGCATTATCCACCTTAGCTCATGCTGTGGCATTAACATAATGCTATGTTCATTGACGTTGCTAGGTTCCTGTACATGCCCATCTTTACTCTTCTTATTTTCCTTCCTCTCCTCCTCATCCCTCACATTGCTTTTCCCTGGACTCTTGCCCAAGACATGGGATCTGTCCCCTTGTCCCTTTCCATCCACCCTTTACCATTTTCTTTATTTTTACTTTGATTCATTCAAATTAGAGACACCATATGGTACCTAAGCTTGTATGTCTGATTTATTTCACTCAACATTGTATTTTCTAGGTGCATCCCTTTTCCCAAAATGTGGCAAATCAAACTTTTTTTTCTTAATATTGTCCCCCAAATAATGCAATATAACAACTATGCACATGACATTTATATTGTATTAGCTATTTTGAGTAATCTATAGATGATTTAATGTGGGAGACTGTGCATAAATCATATGCAAATACTGCATCATTTTATGTAAAAGAGTTGAACATTCAAGGTATTCATGAGCATTCTTGGGCCAGTCTCCGCTCCAATGGGTACCAAGAGATGACTGGGTTTATAAACTGTAAAAGCAATAAACACACAAAATTGGAACCAGCGCTAGTTCATGCCACTCAGTTGTTGGTTCAGAAAATAATAAACCACAGTGCAATTAATAACAATAGCAAAAGAGATCAGAGGGGTGTGTTACAACCAAAAAAGCCAAAAAAAGAAAAGAAAAAGAAAGGAGAGGAGGGGAAGGCAAAGGGAGGGAAAGGAAGAGAAGAGAGGAGAGGAGAGGGGAAAGGAGAGGGGAGGGAAGGGAGGTGAGAACTGTGCTGACATCTGGGCAGCATATCTGACACCAGTCCAGGGGCGGCCACTCTGACATCACTTATCAATGTGGCCCAGACTGATGAGACTGGGGCCAGATGACCAGGAGAGGTGGTTCACTGGGTGGAGCAGGCATCATCAGATGCCAGGAGCTGGTAGGTGACTCTACCACGGACCAGGAGTGTCTCCATTCTGAACACAGTGTGGTGGGAAGAGGGCTGCCTATGATTTATCCAGCCAGTATGATTATGGCAAAGCACTGCCTTTGCAGTCACCTACACAGGGCTGAGTCTCAGGCCCACAGCGTATCTGACTGTAGCGTACTTGAGGCTCTTTTGGGAGCTTGTAAAAGTGTTCCTCTTCCAGACCATTTATTTCAGTAATATCTGGCCTGGGTCCCAGTAAACAGAGCCTGAGGCAAAAGTTTACAACCTCCTACTTTACTGGGGACTAAAAGCCCAGGGAACCATTAGGACAGCAATACACTGAGGAAGGGAAGGAAGGGGGCACCAGGATGAGAGTGCATTATGAGTTTGAGTTGGCTAATATCTCATGCCAGATGAAACCGGTTTCTCACAATACTCTCTTCCAGTAGCTCATGGAACGAGTGTGTCTTAGGATGTCCATTCCAGGGGATGGAGGGAGGAGAATTGATCTTGCGCCTCCCATTCCCTTGGGCTGTGGGCTTGTTGCCTGGAGAATGAGCCCTCTGTATTTCCAGATTAAAAATACATGGCCCCATGTAGATCCTACGATGCTTATGCCTCAGCCAGGGCAGCAGGGGCAAGAGATGAAGGCACAGGCCAACAGTATCCAAGGGCTGCCAGGAAGACAGTAAACTTGGACAAAGTGGGGTGATGCAGGACTGGCTGGAGTGGAAGAGGTGTCCAGAGGCTGCAGAGAGAGGAACTTCCATTGGTGCATGTGAGGTGTCTGGTGCAGACCCATAAGCAGTACTGATGGGAGGGACCTGGGATCACAGTCTGGGAAACCTTGACCTAGACAGACTGACCTCAGTCAAGCTACTGAACTCTTCTACATGCAGCTTCATCATTTATAAGATGAAGAGAGTGACCGTTAGACTTCCAAAGCTACTCAAGTAGCAGCAAATCATACAGATCTGTTTTTTTGCACTGCTTTGCACTGGACCAACTAACCTTCTTTTCCTTTTTTCTGTGCCATTCACAGATCTGAAAGAACTGGTTGTTCGTATGCATGTATACTGTAATTTACCGACTATGATAAAGCTAAATTTTGTGGAAAGGAAGAAAGCCATTCATTGACTAGTTAAAATTTTTAATGATTAATTATATGCTAAATTGCTGGGGGTACAAAGGCAACAAAAATAGTGCTCTGTAGACACGTAAAAAAACAATGAGCAATATGGGAATTGTACTTCTGTTTACCCTTCTAATTATAAGGCTAATTAAACCCTGATTAGTGGTCGTGGCATATAAATACTTTTGCTGTGCTTGGTTCCCTTGTGGAACATTCAAGGCCCATGAAATTCAGGTACACAAACAAACTTCCATTTACCGAAGCTCAGCTACCTTCAGCTTTGGTCATGCGTGTACATTTCGCAGAGAAAAAAAAGACACAGTCAGGGAGTTAACTCCTTCCTGGGGTCTGATGGTGACAGCTACACACAATCATCGCCATCAATTTTTAACGTGTTAATGACGTAATTACACCAATCCCAACTATTTAGATGCCATAGCTTGCTTGTCTCTTTGTGAGGAGGGGCATTCCCATTAAAGGGGCTCTTTTATCTTGGGTAACTGAATCTTCCAGTGGTCGTCTGTACTATGCCAGATCCTAGCTGAACTATAAATGTGGGGCTCCAGCATAACCCCACCTGAGGGGTTATCTGGTTTGACTCCTGTTCAGAATAGAGATATGCCATTTCTGATGAATGTTTATTTTTAAATACAGTTATAGTGCTGTGAAACAAAACCTGAGGAATCAGTACTTTCTGTTTAGGGAGAATGCTTGCAATAGAAGGGTTGTTGTGAGTTTTAAACACTGGTCCAAAGTGGAACTTCTAGGTCTAGGAGTCCTGGGTTGAGTCCTTTGTTTGGTAAATGCTTTCTGTAAAGAGCCTTGTAAATGTCTAGGCTTTGCAGACTGGCCATGTGGTCTCTGAGCCACATAGTCTTTATTTTACTTTGTGTTTCATTTTGCCACCTTAAAAAATAGAAAACAAATTCTTATCTCAGAGGATAAATCAAATAAGCTCTTAGCTGGAGTCAGTTATGAGCCCTAACCTGGCAACTCTCAGTCTGGGTATCCGATTTTTACACATGCACACCTACAGATATATATATATATAGTATCAGTGCTTCCACATACATAGATCTCTGTATAGATATTAATATGTGTGCACATATATACTGCCATACATATTTTAAGGATAAACATAGCTATAAATATATCTACTTACAAATATTTACATAAAATAAAAGTTTCTGAGTACTTCGAGTCATGGTAGAGTGGGTCACTCTTTCATCACCATCATTTTTCGTACGTGGAAGGCAAGGCAGTTTACTTCACCCACTTGGGTGTCTTGGGTAATCTCTACAACTGCGATGTGTACACTGCAGTGGGTGCAACAACAGTGCCAGTTCTTCACGCCTTCATCCATCCACACCTGTCACTAGGGACCTTGGCTGTTCTAGAACCTCACGGTGATCTTATATGGTAGGCTTTTACCATGCAGTGTGCTGTTACTTGTATTGCTTCTATCAGTTTTACAATGACAGAAGCAGAGAGGGACATCCTGCAAATGTGCTTCCCCTTGCTCCTCTGCCATGGTAATGGAAGCCGGCTAGGTCTAGTCCATAGGAGGAGGAGAGGGCTGAGTAGAGGGGGAGAGTGGGGCCCAGCCAAAGCCAGCCTAGATTATTTAACAGCTTAGCATGTAGGGACGTCCAGGCTAAACCAGGAGAACCACTTTGGTAGCTGTCAAATAATTGGCCAATTTGAAGAGCGACTTGCTATTTACCGTTACAGAGAGAACTAAGATAAATGGCTACCCTCAGACCTGTTTTCAGAAGCAAATAACAACTTTTTTTTCCAGATTTTTTGCACTGCTTTCAGTTTTAAAAGAAAATAAAAAGTTATTAAACATAAATTTCTTCCATTTATCTAACTCTTAGAGTTTACAAAGTACCTTCCTTTTTGTTTATTCCTTCAATAAAGCAACTTCAATTCCTATGCTTTGGGTTACAGAACAGAATCTACCCTAAACAGTTTAAATGGAAAAGGATCAATGAAAGATTATTAGGTAGTTCACAATATCTTAGAAATAGGCAGGAATCTGGCTGAGATGATGCATAATCAAAAGTACCATGAACAGAAACAGCACTTACTTTATGGCCCCAGCTTAGTGAAAAGTCTACTGTCTTTTAAAAGTCTATGTGCCTGATATTTGACCTCTTCTTACTGGAAGAGACTGGAAGCTGGACACTGTGGTCCTGCTGCTCTGAGAGAACCAGCGGTCTCTGTTACTGCACTTACCAGAAGATTTGCTCTCTCTTGATGGCCACTAGCTCCTGCTACCCTCTGCTTGTGTAACTATATAAATAAAAGGAAAGACATTACATGATTCTACCCTTTGCAGAAAATAGCTCACAAAATGTAGTTTTGTTTGTAGAAAATAATACAAGTTAGAAAGGGGCTGAATGAACCCCACCACTAATTGGGTTTCTAGAGTCAGTGCCTCTATGGACATCTCACTGGTGAGCAGCTAGAAGTTCAGAGAAACACAGTGACTCACCCGAGGTCATCTAGACTGTGCAAGACTAGCCTTCAGACATCAAGAGCTCAGTTAGTTCTTTAACCTGACAGCTTGCCCTGTCTCTCACGGGTGGCCTGGTGTAGGTATAGGCAATGTTGCTGTTTGGGGAAATAGACAGCCACCAATTTGGTCTGAGTTTCTGGTGGCCTTGCTGAACTTTCAGCATGTAGCCAATTTACCAGAAGTATCAGCCAAGCAATGTCATACATGGCAGATTCAGAGTCTTCAACCAAAGTGTGTAGGCCTAAGGAATCAGTGTGGAACACTACCTTCTAGCCAGGCCAACTGTCCATCAAGAGCGCATTCTGGTTTCCCCAGCTGTCAGTGGGCTGCAGGATACAAGGGTCCAATCTGGGTGACAGCCACATAACACGGTAGCAAGATGTGTCTGTCCTCAGCATGGCTTTGATGCAGGCCCTAGAGCAGTGTCAGGAAAATACTGCTGGAGTCTCCGCAGCATAACACTGAAAACTTCAGATGGATCCAGATCACAACTCATGGCATTCTATCCACCATTCTGGTCTTCTGGTCTTCCCCGCACTCCTATTCTTAGACCAAGGAAAGGAATAGCTGTGAGACTTATGAATAGGACCAGGACTAGAATTTGATAATTGGGGAGAAATTCTTATTAAACTAGTAGGGTTATTTTTATTGTATCAGAGAATAGAAATGATATCTGACTTATTTTTCCACAAAACATTGGATTAAAGTAATCATTCAGTTGAGAAAGTGGTACAGAGCCTTTATCTTTCCTTAGTGTAATGCATTGTTTTGGGTGCAGTCTGTCTTCCCCCGTGATGAACATGACCAGGCTTTCTGATGTTCCCTGGACATTGTCTCAATTACTTTTCTCTCCTAGCTGGAATAAAATACCTAACACTCAAAACTAGGGAAGTGAAGGTTTATTTAGCTCACAGTTAGTAGGGCTTTCAGTCCATACTTGGCTGGCTCCAAGGAAGGATGGCACATGGCAGAGGGCAACAGTTTATGGTGGCAAAAACAGCAAAGAGCAAATGGCTAAGAAGGAGGAGCAGTGGCTGTGGCAGCTAGCAAACTTCTCACCCCTCCTTATGTTGTACTGGGCTAGCCACCCCAGGGCGAGGGTAGCACTCACCCCCATAAGCCCAGCATTGGATCATCCATTAATCACAGACTCCGGAAGCCCATCCCGGTGACTGCATGAGGCTGTGGGAGACACAGACTCAGCCATGTTGTTCCGCCTGCCCATGTGTCTGAGCTTTTAAAAGCTCAAGCACTATAGCCTGCAGAGAAGCAAAATGCATTCTGAATTAGCATGAAAAGCTTTCAGTTTTCTGTCTGAGACCCATTATGCATAACAACAATGGACAACTTTGACTTACTTCTAAATGTCAGCTAGTGAAACATCTGCTAGCCAGAGAAAACATGACCTTGCCTGGAACATGAGCTCATCTTAGTGCCTCCTCTGAGCATATAGTGCTTTCTTAGAATTCTTGTTACAGCCTATAGGGATGAGCATCAAAGTAGTTTAAAGGATGAGACATTGCTTTTTGTTAATTCAACTATATTTGAAGGATCTGTCCCAAGTAGCTTTTCCATTTACTAGGTCTTGGTGGCAGGCCTGGAGACCCCAGACCCTGCCTATCCATTTTATATGTTGCAATTACAATGCAAGCCAAGAGAGTTGAACAAGAGGCAGGAGAGTCTAACTGAATGAAATTTAATTCAGAATTCAGGAGGTTGGGGGAAATAGTCGAACTACTGGAATCTATTCTCTATTTAAAATCTAGTATTTTAAGTAGCACCTCATACAGGGGTAGGTATATGAAGTGCCTGAGATTTTCAGGCCTTCTTGAACCCATGTGCAGCTCCATGGGCAAAGGGTAGAAATTTTACTGAAATAAGGGATTTAATTACTACTTCTGACCAATCATTTGTTGCCTGATCCTTAATCTGTGCTGACCATAAGTGACCTTTCAAATTTAAGCTTAATAGTAAAAGTAGAATATAAGTAAAGTTGAATAGTCTTGTACCACTTGAGGTAGACAAACTTTACTGAATTATCCCAATAAACTAACTAAGAAAATAACAATAATGACAACCCCAGCCACCTCGGGGGTATGTTGCATTTTTAAAATATAGCATATAAAACATCGTTTTACATGAACAAAACTGTCATATATGCAAAAAATAAAAGACTAAGTGTGAGCCACCTTAAGGGGAAAGTGATCAGTAGAAATGATCTTGAATAGCTCAAATTTGGGCTGATCTGAAAAAGACTTCAAAGCAGTGATTATCAATATGTTCAAAGAAAGCCATGCTTACAAAATGAAAGGAAATCTCATTATAGTGACACATTCAGCAGAGACTTTCGATAGAAATACAAAGTGTACAAACCAAAAGGAAGCTCTAGAGTTGGTAAGTGCAATAATTGAAACAAAAAGTTTGCAACAGAGACTCAACAGCAGAGTCAGTATGTTGGAAAAAAGAATGAAAGAACATGAAGATAGATGAATGGGATTCACATAGCTTGAAGAAGAAAGAAAGAAACAAGAAGAAAGCTGAAGAGAGCCTCAGAACACAGCGGCACTTGTTTACTGAGAGTTCCAGAAGGGGAGGAGAAAGAACAAGGGACAGAAAAAATATATATGAAGAAATAACTATTGAACATTCATCAAATTTAATTAAACAATAAAACTGCTGATGCACACATCTAAGAATCTCAGTGAACCAAGTAGAATAGAGATAAGGAAATATACTCTCAAAAACTGCATCTTGTACAATGAATAACCACTAAGACAACAATATATAATGTATTAATTATTGAAACTGTGTAAGTAATTGGTTTTGAAACTCTTATTGCTATTTGTTTAGCAATAAAATGATTTAAAAAGAAAAAAAAAAGAAATGGCAGTCAATTGAAAGTCCATTTCAGGAGACAACTGTGTGCAGTGCAAAACAATTTAGTATGTGCAGAAAAGCCACACTAGAACTGGCAGTCACTCGCATAAGGAACTATAGGCAGCAGCATGACAGCCTGTTCCAAGTGCTCAAAGACAGAAACCTGTGGACCAGCAATTCATAGCCACCCAAACTGACCTTTATAAAGGAAGATGAAAGTATGCTCAGATAAAGATAGGGAATTTGTTCTTTATAGGCTTGTGCAAAATATAGTGAAAAAGTTAAAAATAAGTTTTAGAATTAGGCTTTACATCAGAAATCAAGATTTATATTAAAACCTAATTAACACTTAAGCATGCTTTAAAATAGCTAAGTGGGTAAATGGAAGAGTCGATGGAGTAGCATTTTTATAGCAAAAAGTGAAAGTAAATGTCTATTCAAAAAGCAATTAAATATAACAGTATGTAAATTAATAGTTAATATGTCCATTGATATACAGAGAACAGGCATTAAAAGAATGCTCTATTTTCTCTATATTAATTTAAAAAATATCCAAGTACATAGAAAATAGAAGCAAATGGTATATATGCATGCAGTATAAACCCATTTGTGGTTGATAAGATATGCCTGAATGAAAATCCATGAGATTTCTCTAGAAAGATACACAGTATGCTTCTTTTAGTATTTTGTCTAGGAAAAGAGATATGGGGCTGGAATTTCACTTAGTTTCTTTATTAATTTCCTTTGGACCTTTTATATTTTTGTATTAATTGAAATTAAAAAATATAAAAGATTAAGTGTAAACTAATCATATTTACAGTATGTGTTTGTGTGCACTAGCATTGGTAGTTAGTAGGCGTTGAAGGGATGTGTGCTTATTATGTAAAAAACACTATAATGAAGGTTCTTTAGGGCTGAATGAAAATGGCACGAAATGATAACTTGAATTCATGAAAAAACAAAGAACAACTATAGTTATGTGAATAAATATAAAATATGACAAGCACATACTATTTTCCTCTTAGCTGATTTGAGACAATTACATCAAACAATTTCAAGTCTGTATTATTAGACTTATACTGTATCATACAGTAGTGAAGTAACTGTAGTAAAACAAAGGAGGAGAAAGAGAATGGAGAATGTTGCAACAGTATTTCTACATTTTGCTCTAAATAAGTTAGGAGTAATCCAAAGCATACTTTGATAGATTAAGATACATACTGAAGTCTCTGGAAAATAATATTAAAATAACTCAAAATTTACAGTAAAATAGCCAAGGAATTAAAATAGTGAATTATAAAACCTCTAGTGCAAGAGAAGGTGGTGAAGGAGGAGCACATAAAGTCATGAGACATATATAGAATAAGTAACAAAACGTGGATTTAAATGCAGCCATATCAATAATTACATTAAATTTAAAGCAGTTAAGCATTTCAGTCAAAATGCAGATTGCTAAAATGGATAATACAAGACCTTATTACATGTTATTTATGAGATAAAAACCTTTGATTCAGAGTAACACAGATTGAAAATAAAAGCATAGAAAAGGATATACCGTCCAAACCACACAACCAAACAGATGTTAAGTAAAAAAGCATCACAAGAGAAAACGAAGAACAAAGCATTAAGAAAATAGAACACTTATAAATAAATATACATGTACTTAACAACAGTACGTCAAACAAAAACAGACGAAACTGAAGGGAAAAATACAGGTAATCCCTGATTCATAATGACTTAATTTGGGAGCTTTGTACCTTTCTTTCTTTCTTTCTTTCTTTCTTTCTTTCTTTCTTTCTTTCTTTCTTTCTTTCTTTCTTTTTGTCAGAGGGAATAACCAATAGACTGAAGATGCATCGGTCAGCTATGGCTTATGGTTATGTGATGGGTATTGGGGGTAATTAAATGCATTTTTGACTTACCGTATTTCCACTTTATGATATGTTTATCATAGTATAATGCTGCCATAAGTTAAAGAGTACCTGTAAGCAATTTGTTAACAGAGATGGCAATATCCTGTTCTTAAGGATTGATAAGCCAAATGGACAATCAGAAAATATATAGTGACTTAAGCAAATCCATCAACAAGTGCTGCCTGATGTTCACAAAATACTACCTAACAACAGCACAATACATTTTCTTTTCAAGTACAGGTTGAAGGATCTCAAGGACAAACACATGATCAGGCCTAAAACAAGTTTAATAAGTTGAAAATAATTTTAATTTGCAAAGTGTGTCTTCCCCAGATATGCATCAAACTAATAAAAAAAAAAGTATTGTTAGAAATTGAAGAATTAGTTTCCCAGGCATGGGAAATGAACCTGACATAGAGTTAAGTGAGGCACACAAGGACAGAATATTAAATACTATTAGAGAAAAGAAACATCACTACAATGGAAAGCCCATCAGAATCATGACACAAACCATCAAGTCAAAAAGAGCTTGGAATGAAGTATTTCAGGTCCTGAAGGAAACAAAACTTCCAGATCACATTGCTGTACCTTGCAAAGCTATCTTTCAAAATTAGTTGAGAAATAGGATACTTCTATGACAAAGAATAACTGAGGAAATTCATGACTGCCAAACTAACCTTCTAAAAGAAACACTGACATATATTATAGAAAGAGATAAAAATCATTACAATTTTAAGAAAAAAAAAAAATAGAAAGGAACCACCAAACACGGTAAGCCATTAAACAGAGGGAAAAAGTAGGAAACCAACAACAGGAAAACATGACATAGATAAACCAATACAGATCAGTTATAACCATTAATGTAAATGCCCTCAATTCACCAATCAAAAGAGATAGACTGGAAGAGTGGGTCAAAAAACAAAATCCAAAAATATACTGTATAGAAGAAACACATTTAACTCAAAAAAAATTCATAGACTGGAAGACAAAAGATGGAAAATAATACTCCATGCAAGAGGAATCCCAGAAAGAAAAATCATAGGTCATTATTCTGTTTTCAGAAAATGTGAACTTCAAACCAAGAATGATTAAATGAGATAAAGAAGATCACTATGTAATTGTCAGGGGAAAAGTGCAAGAGGAAGAGATAACAATAATAAATATATTTTCACCAAATATGAGAACATCCAACAATATAAGCAAGTATTAATAGACATGAAAAATGAAATAAGCAATAACACAATCAAAACAGAATGTTAACATCCCATTGTAATAAAAAGATAGATCAACTGGACAAAAAATCAGCAAATAAATACCAGAACAAAAATGAATTTGTGAACAAATGAACTTAGTAGACCTTTACACAGTATTCCATCCAGTAACATCACAATACACATTCTTCTCAGCTGCACACAGAATGTTCTCTAAAATAGACCACATACTAGCCAATAGAATATGTTTAAGTAATTGCAAAAGAATTGAAATTATCCCATGCATATAATCAGATCATAGTGCCAGGAAATTGGAAATTACTGACACAAGAAATCACAAGACTCCATAAAAACATGGAAATTAAATAACACCTTCTTGAACAAGCAGTGGTAAGAGATGAAATTAAAGAATACATTAAATAATATTTACAGTTCAGGTCATGGAGATAGCTCAGCAGTTTAAATGCCTGCTTAGGTAGGTGCAAAGACTATGGTTCAATCCCCGGTACCACCTGCAGTGACAGTCCTCATCCTGGGTGCGTTGAGTCAGCCATGAAGACTGGGAGTGATGGTGCATACCTGTATTCCCAGTGCTGAGGAATAAACAAATACATGTGCCAAATTCATAAAAAATAATAGTTATAGTAAAAAGTACTAACACAGTTTACTGGAACTTGTGGGACACAATGTTCCTTATGAGGGAAATTTATAGCAGTGAGTTCTCATGTGAGGAAAACAGAATGAGCACAAATAAACAACCTAATGTTGCATCACAAGCGTCTAGAAAAAGAAGTGTGAGGAAAGCCCAAAGCTGAAGGAAGGGATGAAATTGTAAAGATAAGAGCAGAGATCAACACAGTGAGACTGAGAAAATAAAACAAAGAATTAAGGAATGAAGGAGTTGTTTCTTTTAAAGAATAAACAAAACTGGTAAACCCCTAGCCAACTTTATAAAAAAAAAAAGAAAGAAAAAACTCAAATTCACACTTTAAGGAATGTAAAGGATGAAATCACAAAAGATCCTGTAGAAATTCAGAAGATCATAAATACTTAAAAATATTTTTCTTTAAAATTTTTATTATTTACTGTTATAGGATGGAAAACACAGAAGGCATGGACAGATTTCTAGATACATATGAATTCAATGTAATTGAAAATGTAAGAAAAAAAAACCCTACTAACAAAGAAAAGTCCAGGTCCTGATGAATTCACAGCTATGTTCTATAAGAAACTCAGAGATTTAAGGCTGATACTTCTCAAACTCTTTAATGAAACTAAAAGGAAAGTAATTTTTCCTAACTTATTGCTGGAGGCAAGTATTACCCTGACACCAAAATCAAAGATAGACTCAATCAAAAAAGAAAAGTACAGAGCAATCTTCCTAATGAATGCAGATGTAAAACTCATAAGATACTAGCAAACAGAATGCAGTAAATCATCAAGAAGTTTATATATCATGATTAAGTGGGATTCATCCCAGGAATGGAGGGATGGTTCAATATCAATCAGTGTGATACAACATATCAACAAAGCCAAAGACAAAAATCATACGACCTTCTAAATAGATGCAGAAAAAGTTTTTGATAAAGTCTAACGTTCATTTATGATAAAAACTCTACAGCAAATCAGAATAAGTGGTCATCACCTCAATTTGTAAAAGCCATCTATGGACAAACCAACAAGAACATCATACTAACTGGACAAAAGCTGAAAGCTTTCTCTATAAAATCAGGAACAAGACAAGGATGTCCACTATCAACACTCCTATTCAATATAATTCTGGAAACATTAATCAGAGCAATCAGACAAGAGAAAGAAAAATAATGCCAGCAGGGAGAAGTTTAAATTATCATTATTTGCATATGACAAGATACTGTACATAGAAGACCCCAAAAGCTCCACAGAAACACTGTTAGATTTAATAACCAAATTCAGTAGCATAGCTGGGTACAAAGTCAATACCCCAAAATCAATAGCCTTCTTATACACAAACAAACTAGCTGAGAGAGAAATTAGGAAAACCATACCCTCCACAATGGCATCCAAAAACTGAAATACTTAAGAATAAATCTAGCAAAAGAAGTAAAATTCTATATAGTAAAAACTACAATATGCTGAAAAAAGAAACCAAGAGGATTTCAAAAATGGAAAGATTGGCTAGCCAGATAGCTCAGTGCATTAAAGCACCTGCTTAGGCAGACACAGGGGCCAGGGGTTCAATCTCCCAGTGTGCCTTGCAGTCCCCGCCCCTGGGGTGCACTGAGACAGTGACTGAGTCTGAGTGTGGTGGTGCATGTTTGTAATCTCAGTGCTTGGGAGGCTGAAATCAGAAGAATCAGTATGATTCTTATCTGTGCAATGAAACCCTGTAGACCCTGTACTAAATACATAAAAAAGGAAAGGGTTTTTTTTTTTTTTTTTTTTTTTTTGTATAGGAAGAATGAACATTGAGAAAATGGCCATAGTCGCCAAAATGTTGTTTAGATTAATGCAATCCCATTAGTGTACCTCACAGATCTAGAGAAAACATTCATAAAATTTATCTGGAACCAGAAGAGACCTAGAATAGCAAAAGCATGCTTGCTTAGGCAAGCACAGGGACCAGGGTTTGATCCCCAGCACCACATGCTGCACTGGCTCTGCCCCCAGCCACACTAAGCCAGCCATCAAAACCAGGTGTGGAGGTACATGCCTGTAATCCCAGTTCTGGAGAGGCTGAAAGCAGGAGGATCATTATGAGTCAGAGCTGTATAGTCAGATCTGTACCAAATACATAATAAACAAATAAACAAAAAAGAATAGAGAAAGAAAGGCAGGGTGCATCACAATCCCTGACTTGAAATTATATTATAAAATTAATGATGAAATCAGTATGGAATTGGCAAAAAACAGACCTGAAGATAAATGGAACAGATTGGAAGATGCAGCTACAACTAGAAACACACTCAGCCACTTTGTCATTGGCAAAGGGGCCAAAGACATTTAATGGAAGAAAAATAGAGTCTTTAATAAATGGCACTGGGAAAACTGGCTTTGTACATATCAAACACAAAAACTAGATCTATGTTTATCACCATGCACTAAGCTAAAGTGAAAATGGATAAAACATCTAAATATTAAAATAAAAACACTAAATCTACTGGAAGAGAAAGTAGGTAAATGTCTTGAGGACAGAGGTAGACAGAGAATTCATGAACAAAAACTAAACTTCACAGGAAATACCTTAAAGAATCAACAACTGGGGTTTCATCTTACTGAAAAGTTTTGCACATTAAAAGAAATCACTAACAGAATTATAAAATGGGAAAAATTTTAGCCAACTGTGTCTCAGAGGACTTTATCTAGAACATATAAATATTTTTAAAAAATCAGGCCCCAAAATTCAAAGTCCCAATCAAAAAATTGGCAGCTGAGATGAATACACACTTCTGAGATGAAGAAATCCAAATAACAAGTAAATATATGAAAAAAGTTCAGCATCATTGGCCATTCAAGAAATGCAACTTAAAACAACATCAAGATTCCTTCTCACCCCAGAAAGAATGAGTCATTAAGAAATCAGTGAATAAGAAATGCTGGTGAGGCTGTGGGGACAAAAGAACCCTTCTCCACTGTTGGTAGGAGTGCAACCACTGTTGGTTGACCACTGCATCCACAGTGGAAATCAGTGTGGAGACACCAACCCCTCCTAGGATTAGAGGTCCCATTATAAATAGCTATTTCCTTTCTGAGTACTGTTTTGGAAGAATTAAAAACATCATACCAAAGAGATATATGTGACCCATTTTCATAGTAGCACAATTTATAATAGTTCGATCTTGGAAATAATCCAAATGCTTATCAACAGAAAAATGGATAAAAAGATGTTATATTTTTGTACAATGGAATATTGTTCATTTATAATCCTTAATTTTTTTGGTACCAAGATCAAACTCAGGATCTTGCACTTGCCAGGCAGGTGCATATGCTGCTGTTCTTTTGTCCCCACAGCCTCACTTATCTATAAGGAAAGATATACTCAAGGCTTTTATAGGTAAATCGATACAACTAGACAACACACATACATGATATAAATCAGACTTGCATGTGTAAACATTGGATTGTCTCCCTAGTGTAAGAAGCTGAAAGAGTAAATAAAAATCCAAAATGTACAATAGCTGTTGTGAACGGGAAAGAAACTGCTCAAAAGGAAACAACAACTGGGATGAGGTGAAAGGAGAAAAGAAGGGAAAAACCAACCAACCAACCAACCAACCAACCAACCAACCAACCAACCAAACAAACAAACAACATACCCACATACTTAGATAGATAGATAGATAGATAGATAGATAGATATGATAGCTAAGATAATGGTACTGCATATTTTTATTGGCTTACTGAAAGGAACAGTCATTCTAATTGTTTGATCAATCTTGCATGCCTATATATTGTAATCTGAACAAGTACTTTGAAGATAACAATATGTGATATAACAGCCATTGTTAAGTTCCTATCATCTTGTTTTGAAATTCTGTATCACTTCTATTGGTTTTTTAATATTTTTCAAATAAAAAAGAGAAATTTGAGGACTCTGAAAGTATTTGGGAATTATGCAATGCCAAATAAATGATGGGGGAGAATAAATAGTAAAGATAATTAAAAAATATTTTTCACTATATGAATATGTAGATGAATTATCAGAACTTGTGTGGTTCAGCTAGAATAGTATGGAGATGAATGCTAACAACCTTCAATGCCATATTAGAAAAAAGATCCCAAATCTATTAAGTCTCCATTTAAGAAAAAAAGAAAAGAAAGAAAGAAAAAAGAAAAATAAGGTCAAATTCAACCCAAAGCAAGAAGGAAGTAAGTAGTACAAGGTAATGGAAAATAATGAAATCAAAACAGAAAATCAATAGCAAAAATCCAGCAAGTGAAAAGTTTAGAGAAATCAAAAACAACTGAAAGTTAATTAATTACAGTAGTTCTTTTTTTTTTTTTTTTGCGGGACCAGGTATTGAACTCAGGCCCTTGCGCTTGCCAGGGAAGCGATTATTCTACTGAGCCATCTCCCCGGCCCTTAGTTCTTTCTTATCCACTATTTCACCATCTACAGTTTTTGTTATCCAAACGTCTTCAGTACAGAACTATGAAATAGAAGGTTCCAGAATCTGTTAATTAGTTTTAAATTGTGTGCTATTAGGGCCAGGGAGATAGCTCAGTGGCTTAAGTACTTGCCTGGCAAGCACAAGGTCCTAAGTTCAATCCCTGGTATAGGAAAAAACAAACAATGACAACAACAAAAAACAAGATGGCAAAATTTGGGCCGGCCAAATAGCTCAGCGGATTAAAGCACCTGCAAACAGGTGCAGAGGCTGGGGTTTGATCCTCAGGCCTGCTGTGCTGGCACCATCCCCAGGGTGCACTGAGATGGCAATTGAGACTGGATGTGGTGGCGTGCCCTTGTAATTGAAGCTCTTGGAAGGCTGTAAACAGGCAGATCACTTTGAGTCCAATCTAGTAGTGAGACCCTGAACACCCTGTAGACCCTTCCCTAAAAATA
>NW_004524732.1:1414305-1443263 GCF_000260255.1 Octodon degus
TCAGAGTAGCATGCTAAACTCTCCTATTGCCTAATTCATCCACCTATGGGAGGAATAGTTGTTCTACCATAGTATCCTTGTAGTATATGCTACCCACCTGTTGCTCATTGAGTAACCATCTCAGCCATCAGACTGCCACAGTACTGTAGTGTTTGTGGCTGTGCTTCAAGTCACTTATTTTATGTAACAATTATGCTGGAAATTTGAATATACCAAAGAGAAGCTTCAAAGTGATTCTTTTAAATGTCATCTCACATCATGACAATATTAAGATATTTTGATACAAGGGGAAACAACCTATTGCTGTAACTTTACTTTTGCAATTGTTCTATTATTTATTGCTTTAAATCTCTTCCTATGCCTAAACTGATAAATTAAGCCTCATCATAGGTATATGTGCTTAGGGAAAAACTAACTACACGGAGATTATTTTGCAGTCCATAGTTTTAGAGTCTATGGGGTTGGGGGGGGGTTGGAATGTGTTCCTTAGCAATCAAGGGACACTACTGTATCAACAAATGTATGAACCTTTTCTAACCCAATCAAAAATATCAAAAGATAAAAACAAATTTAAAAATTGGAAATGAAAAGTTGACATTACTGATCATTTTGAGAATTTAGCGGATAATAAAGCTATTCTGTGCATAACCTCATCCTAACAAATTAGACAAATGAGATAAAAAGGATGATTTTCATTTAGAAATATATAAATTAATAAAACTGACAAAAAGTGTTTCCAAATGTGAAAGGATTTATAACAAGGAAAGAAAAAAATTTAGTAATGAAAAATCTTCTAAGAAAATTTCAGGCCTAGGAGGCATTACTAGTGAAGCCTAACATCTTCAGATGAAGGATTGACGGCAATCTACAAACTCTTTCAAGATATGGAAAAGGGAAAAATACTTTGCAACTTAGTCATTATTAACTTGATACCAAAGCCACATACAGATCAATATTTCTTATGGATTAAAATTCTAGCATTCTCAAGGTAATAAAAATTCAAAATCAGAAACATACTCAAAAGATTACAACCAAGGAATTTATCTCAGGAATGCAAGTTTGCCTTAGCACCCAAAAGCAATTAGTATACTACACCATATTAATAGAATCCATTGATAGATCACCTTACTGCATGCCAAAAAGTATTTTACAAGATTCAACACCCACTCACAACAAAATTTCTGATGAATTAGAAGCAGATGGAAATGTTTTAGTTAATGTACCATATCCAAAAAAAGACCTATAGCTAGTACCATGCTTAGTGGGGAGGCTGACCGATTTCCTCCTAAGGTCAGCGGAAGACTAGGAGTGTGGTGCTCCTGCTCTATTTACTATCCTGTGGCAGGTGTGAGAAGCTGCTTTACACCCTTCCAGTGTGACCCACTAAGTAGGAGTGGCTTTCCAAACACGAATGAAGAAAATGTGAGGCTTCGTGAGCCTTGAAAAGCCTGAGCTACTTGCTATTTCTTTCTTTATAGAAGAATTTCCTGACTCCAAGTGCAGTACATAGGAAAACTTCTAATAATAATGGCTACCATAAACACGCTTGCTATAAAGCAGTTATGGTCACTGGACCACGGAAAGAACATGTGTTCTCTCAGTTCCTTCTAATAACAACTTATCAAGAAAAGTTTTAAACTTGAATTTATTTTTATTTAATACATAAAAACATAAAATTATGTGCCTATTGTGAAGTGCTATGTGATATTTTCATACATGATGTTTTACGTAGTGTTAAAATCAAGGTAAACATATCATGTCCTCGAGCATTTTTCAATTATTCTTGGTGAAAACGCTCAAAATCTTTTCCTCTTGCTTTTGAAATGTACAGTGCATTGTCATTATCTGTACTCATTCTACTGTAAATCATTGTCAGAATGTCTGACAGCTGCAACTGTGTCAAACTGCATCATACTGGACTTATGAATCCATTGTTCCCCTTTCCTCCAGGAGTTATTGTTTGTGGCCCAGGATATGGGTTATCTATCTTTTGGTACTGGGAATCGAACTTGGGGCCTTACGCTTGCCAGGAGCTGTATCTTCACTGTGCAGCTGAGCTATATCCCTGGCCCTTCCCTGGGTTATTTTTATCTATCTTTTTATAGATGAGCAAAACAAATCAGGCTACAACTTAACTCTATTTTCAAAGCCTGGACTCCGACAGCACTGTCTGCAAGAAGTACATGCTAACTCACTGAGGAGAAAAATGACAGTTCTGTGACTGAACATGGAGTGTGCTAGAACTCACCCAGGCATGTGGTAGAAAGTGTCGCCAACTTCATGACAACATTGGCTGGAAACCAAACTACAAGACTGGAAAAATAAGGACAGACCCAACCCTTGGAAATACCAGTTTTGAAAATGCTAAGAGGACAGAAGCTGTATTATAAGGGTTGAAGAGAAACAATTGTGGTGTCCATACTGATGGGATCGTTTAAATGGGCTGAATCAGAAGAGCTAGGGACAGGGAGTGCAAGCACAGATCAGTAGAGAAGTGATCAGAAGAGACGCAATGTGTGTGTGTGTGTGTGTGTGTGTGTGTGTGAGAGAGAGAGAGAGAGAGAGAGAGAGAGAGAGAGACAGAGAGAGAGACAGAGAGACAGAGAGACAGAGACAGAAACAGAGGGGCAGAGAGAGAGAGAGAGACAGAGACAGAGAGACAGAGACAGAGACAGAAACAGAGGGGCAGAGAGAGAGAGAGACAGAGACATAATAGAGACAGGGAGAGAGAGACAGAGAGACAGAGAGAGCTTGGTAGGGCTGGCTGGCATCACAAAGTGCTGCAAACTGAGTGGTCTGCACAACAGCAATTTCTTTTTTCCCAACCTGGAGCCTGGAAGTCAATGGCCAAGGTGTCTTGGGTGTCAGTTCCCGTAATTGTTTGTGTGTATGTGTGCTTGTGCATATGTGTGCCCTTTCTTGCTTGTGCCTACATTTGTGTTTGTACTTGAGAAAGAGAGACAGGGGAAAGACAGTGAGCTGCAGAAAGGAGAGGGCGGAGAATAGTACTCAATGCTTCCAGACAGTTTCGAGGTGGCAGTGGATTAGAGAGAGTGAGAAGGGGGCACTACTTTAACTAGTAGGGAGTCACTAGTTTTCTTGGAAATAACAACTTTTTAAAGGTGTATAATTTAGGTTTACATAATGATCACGTTCAGCATAGGGATGTACTGCACATGATATATCTTGAGTTCTCTTTTTTCCCCAATATCTTCCCCTCCCTTCAATACCCTTTCCCTCATTATTTACAGTTTCATTTCCATTTTCTCTTTTTGTTATTTTTTCTTTTCTTTTACTTCCCCCATCCAAGTCCAAGTTCCCCTTTCCTTTTGAACACTCTCTTCCTACATCATAATATCTATTATATGTTTTGGTTCTTATTTATACTTTTGGTTCCTCACACCAGAGAGGTAATGTGGTATCTGTGTGTCCTGCAAATATGACACCTGTGTATCTGACTTATCTTGCCTATTATTATGGTTTCAAAGTGTATCCATTTAGCTATGGATGTCCCACATTTATCCTTCTTTATGGCCGAGTAGGATATATATATATATATATATATATATATAAATATATATATATCCTACTATATATATATCCTACTATCCTATATCTTATATATATATAATCTTTTTTAGCCTTTCATTTGTTATTGGGTATTTAGTTTTTTCCTAGATTTAGCTATTACAAACTGTGCTGCTTAAACATGGGTGCACTGTGATATAGTACTTTTAATTCTTTTGGGAAAAGAAGGGGAATAGCTGGGTCAAATGGGACCCAGCATTTTGAGGAATCTCCTCACTCATTTCCACAATGGTTTCACCAGTCCATACTCCCACCAACAGTGGAGAAGAGTTCCTTTTTCCCCACAGCCTCTCCAACATTTGTTGTTGGCTGATTGCTTGATGACAACCCCCCCGCCTTTTTTTTTTTTTTTTTTTTTTTTGGTACCAGTGATTGAATTTAGAGTCTTGTGCTTGCCAGGCAGGCACTTTTGCCACTGAGCTATCTCACCTGCAACAGACATTCTTTCTAGAGTGAGATGGAATCTCAGCATCATTGTAAATTGTGTCTCTTGAATGACCAATGATGGTGAACTTTTCTCATATATTTTTCTGCTATTTATATTTCTTCATCTGAGAAGTACGTATTCATCTCAAGTGCCCATTTTGGGTTGGATCTTTAAATTTGGATCTCATGTTTGTCAACCTTTTATATATCATAACTCTTTGAGAAACAATTGGCAAAAAATTATTTCCACTCTGTAGGTTGTCTTTTCTCTCAATTGTTGATTATTTTTTGCTGTGCAAAAGGTTTGTAATAACATGAAATTCCATTATTGGAATACTTCACACATGCAATGAAGGTTTTCTTCAAGAAGTCTTTTCCTACACCTATGTCTTCAAGATACATTCTCTCTTCCAATAGATTTAGTGTTTCTGTTTTAATATTTAAATCTTTGATCCATTTTGACTTTAGTGCACGGTGATAGACAATCTAGTTTTTGTCTGTGACATTTGGAAAGCCAGTTTTTCCAGCACCATTTATTAAAGAGGCTATCTTTCTTCCAACTATTTATTTATTTAATTAGTACCAGGGATTAAACTCAGTACCTTGGCTTGTGAGGCATGTGTTTATGATGCTGAGCTATCTCCCAGACCCCTAAAGAGGCTATCTTTCTTTCACTGAATGTGTTTGGCCCCTTTGTCAAAGACAAGATGACTGAGGGCCAGGGAGACTGTTCAGTAGAATAAGTACTTCCCTGGCAAGTGCAAGGGCCTGAATTCGATCCCCAGTTCCAGAAAAAAAGAAAAAACAAAAGATAAGGTGACTGAGTGTGCTTGCAGTTGTGTCTGCATCTTCTGATCTGTTCCACTGATTCTTGGGTCTATTTTGAGGCTATATCACATTATTTTTTTTTTATCACAGTAGCTCTGTCATATAATTTCAAGTCAGAGATTGTAATGCTTACTGCCTTGCCTTTGTTGCCCAGAATTGTTTTTGTCATCCCAAGTCTTTTCTGGTTCCAAAGGAATTTTAAGAATATTTTCTCTTGTTCTGCGATGTATGCTCATGCTACTTTGATTTGGATTGTGTAATTTTGTATATCAATTTTAGGAACGTTGACATTTTTCCTATGTTGCCTCTTCCTGCCTATCTAAGAGCAAGGGACATTTTTCTATTCTTTGGTGTCCTGTTTAATGTCCCTTTTCAGAGTACTGTTGTTTTCAATGTAGAAATCTCTTACTTTCTTTGTTTGACTAAGTATTTCATTTCTGGATGCTGTGCTGAAAGGTGTAGATTCCCTAATTTTTCTCTCATTGAGTCTTTTTATTTGTGAAACACCAGTCTTGAAACTGTTAAGAGGACAGAAGCCAGGTTGCAAGGCTTGAGTGCTACTACCATACTCTGTTTCCAGTGTCCTTTCACACCCACTGCAAAAGCAGCTGGTCCCACAACATCCAACCTGCCCAGAAGAGTGCATATTTATGATCACTTCCAGGACAAGGGGCAGAGGTTCAGTCCCAGTGCCTCTGCTGTGCATTGTGGACCACACTGGAATGGCTCAGGTGCTATTTTTTTCTCTTGTTGTTTAATTCTTGGCTCATAAATGCACATGGTAAAATCTCTGGTGATATAGTGCTTTGAAGTAGGTTTTATTCTTTCTTTCACTTCCTTCCTCTCTCTCTCTCTCTCTCTCTCTCTCTCTCTCTCTCTCTCTCTCTCTCCCCCAGAAATCTAATTCAGATTGGAATCTAACTTGTGCTTGCCCTCTGAGATCTGTTTTTTTTTCTTTTTCCATAAAATAGAGTTAAGGGCTGGGGAGATGGCTCAGCAGAATAAGCGTTTTCCTGGCAAGTGCAAGGGCCTGAGTTCAATCCCTGGTTCCACCAAACAACAACAACAACAGAATAAAATAGAGTTAATATCCTGACTGCAATCAGAGCACCTCCTGTTGTAAATATCATTCTGCATGTTGGATTTGAAGGGATAAATGTGAACCCCGGTGTTTACACCATTGCCCCAGGGAGCTCTGTTCTGAGGTGAGGGCTACACTCATCACAGACTTCTTGGGCCACATAACCACATATCAGCTTTTATAGCACGCATTCTGGGAGAGTTGGGTTTTCTTTGCCCACATGAGAAAGGGCTTCATAGCACATCCACTTGTGCAGACACAGAGCCCTCAGGGTCAGGCTCACCAGTGACTGTGGGGTCAACATGTGACAGACTGTCTGTGAAAACAGGTTTTGTCTGGAGGTGTTGACATCGCCACAACTCTTATAGAAACTGGTGAAGAATATGGAAGGTAGCTTGAGTGCCATTTGGTTTGTCAGTTGACAAGAAGGCAGAAATCTGGATTGCTTCATGAGTCCATTTTCTATGACTTGGGTATATTTTCTTCATGGCATGTAGTAGTAGATATATTCCAGGTTGTAATCTACTATAGGAAAAAAAAAAAAAACTAAAGTTTTGGAACCCAAAGAACTCCTGGAACAATGATTCCCCTCAAGTTACTTAACCTCTTTTTGGACTCAGTTTCTCTCTTTTTCTGTAAAAGTACTAAAACTGACTCCAGTGCATGAGTGAGAAGTTGGATGTGTAAGTCCTAGCATGGGACAAGTGAACTTTAAAACACTCGAATGTTTTGGATGGATGTTCCACTAAAGAGAATGTACAAGTAGTAAATAAGCACATGAAGAGAGCCACTGTATCACTAATCATTAGGGAATTAAATGCAAGTTAAAGCCACATTTAGACGCAGGAACATGCCCTTCATGCTAGATGACCTTTCCCCACAATCCCAGTACCTACAGGCAGAGCTTCTGGAAGGTGACTGAGTCATGGGAGTGCTACAGCTGAGGCGTTGTTGGCAGGCAAGGCCACTGGAAGGGGGTTCACTGGGGCGTGAGCTGGTGGGATGCAGCTCCCTCCCCATTCTCCCTTGGCTCTCTGCTTCCTGGTTGCCAGGAGGCAGGCATCTTGCCTCAGAGCCCCCCCACCCCACAGGCCACCATCATGCCCCCAGGCCACCAACCAGGTGAGGACTCAAACTTATGAACTGTGAAGAGATAAGTCAATCCTCCTTTAAAATGTTAGTGTCTGGTACTTTGTCCCAGTGTTGAGGAAAGTGACTAAGCCAACTCCACAGAGCACAGAGTTCAAAAATCAAAAAGTCAAATAATAAATATTGGTGAGGTTGTAAAAAATCCCACAATACACAATACATAATTGTCCCAAGTATTCCAGTGAAAAATATGAATTGGGGCAGCCATTCTAGAGAACATGTGGCAGGCAATGGGGGCGTGGATGTGCCCAACATACTACACACATTAAACCTCCAAATGTGAAACTAAAGGAGAGGACGGGAAGATGATCAAAGTACATTAGATACAGGTAACATTTTTCCCAAATGAATGTAATCTGCATTACCAATGGGTACTCATAAGTCAAAGAAAAAAGTTCAGTGGGAATTTACTGTATAACCCAGCAGTTCCACTCATACATCTCTATGCATCAGAGAATGTGTCCCCAAATAGTTGTTTGGAAATTTTTGAAGATGTGTTGTGTCTTGGTTACTTTTCTCTCATTGCTAGAATGAAATATCCAACACCCCCAAATTAAGGAAGGAAAAGTTTATTTGGCTCACAGTTTTGGGAGGTTTCAGTCCATACTCAGCTGACTCTAAGGCAGAGTGGCAGAAGGCAGCAGTTCATGAGGATGGAAAAACAACAAGACAGCAAGAGAAAAAAGGTGAGACAGAGAAGCCAGACAGCCTGTCTCCCTTCCTTATATTGCATTCAGCCTATCTGCCCCAGGGAGAGTGTAGCACTCAGACCCAGAATCCCAGCAGCACTCACACCCATAATCTTAGCATTGGATCATGAATAAATTAATCACAAAGTCTAGAAGCCTGCTGCCCAAATGGCTACATGAAGGCTTTTGGGGGATAACTAGACCCAAACCCTACCACATTATTATAGGACCCAAATAAGTGGAAGTGATACCATACACAGGATCTTTTGACCTGGTGATAATGGATACTGGAAATTTTGCCAAGAAGTATTTTCATACTTTTAATTCAGAAAGGAGAGAAAAGGAAGGGACTTCAGCTTGAGGAGAAGAGTTAAAGACTTCAGAGATCTGGTGAAGAGAATCAGGCCGGCCTCGAACAAGGAAAGGGGCCGGTTGTATGGGGTTGCTTGGTGGGCTAGGGTCTGGCCAATCCTTGTCTCAGCTCTGGTTCTAGAGAAGTCTTTACATGTGGGGGGTGCAGTGTGGTTCTCATGAGATGTTTGCTACCACTGAGGGTAGGGGGAGGCGGGTGGGCTCATCCTGGGATGATGCACAGAGGCTGCGCTGGAATCCAGGGTGACTGCAGGTTTAGGCAATGAACAGAGACTTTAAGGTTGCCCCCAGGGGCCCTGAAACAAGCATGATACAAGCTGGTAGCTGAATGTCCCCTGCAGATCTCCAGGATACCTTTGTGACTCCTACCTCAGTGTCCTCAGTATTGAAGAGGGGTGACATATGTTAGGTAAGTTTGGGGCTGCTCCGCTTTGCCTGGGCAGGTTTTAGATGAGTGAGGAGCATGCCTTCCTGCCAAAAGAGCAGGGATCTGACTCAAAGTTGAGGGAAACAAGGAGACAGGACCGATCTGAATGAGAGCTGCCAGGCGTCATCACCCTTTGTTAGCTCAGGGGGCATCTGAAGGCCCAGGTGAGGCATCGGTACTCTCAGTAAAAGGAGCACATAAGTCTCCTCTCAGAAACAATGCAAGTACCACATGCCATAGCATTATAAAAGGCAAAATGCACTAAACCTGGAATAAAAATACAGTGAAATACTGGTAATGCTAGGAAATAGATGAACTTCAAAACTGTTATGCTAAGTAAAATAAGTCAGATGCAAAAGACCACATATTATGTAATGCTACATGTAAGAAATGTCCAGAAAAGAAAAATCTTTATAGGCAGAAAATAGATTAGTATATGCCTGGAATGGGAATGGAAACAGTATTGACTAAAAATAGATACAAGGGATCTTTTCAGTGTGGGAGTAATGTTCTAACTCTAGGCTGTATGGATGGTTGTACATTGCAAACTTACTAAAAAATCTTAGAATTAGATGGTATAAACTAGACAAGTTTCTGGTTTGTAAATTATATGTCAACAGAGTTACAAATTAAAACCAAAACAAACCTAGCCTGTAGACAGCAATTACTTAATAAATGCACCTCTTTTTTTTCTCCCACAAGTATAGAGAACAAAAATTGCATTGCAATTAAGAAATTGGGTCCCTCATCAGTTGAGGAACCAGGCTTCCAAGCAGAACCCTCGTCTTTCTACTTTCTAGTGCTGTGTCCTCAAAGCTGTTATTGACCTCTGTGAACCTCAGTCTCTTCATTCCAAGACTGAAAATATGCTTGTTATCTCATGTAGTTTGTTTGTTTAAGAATCAAGATGGTTAAGGCAATGATCCTGAGAGTCTTCAGCAGGTTTCTGAAACTTGCAGTTAATTGGTAGGCTTCTCACCCTGACTAACTATAGATGTTGTGAACTAAGCACCAGCACTGAGGATAGCAACGTGTAATACTAGGGTCATACTGGGAATGTCTGTCATTTTGGTCTTCTAAATATGTACTGCTTGTCATGTCATACCAATTAGTGTTATACTGTCTCTCAAGTAAATGTTTGTTTTAAAAATTTTCTGTGTAAAAATATGTAATTATTCCTATTTTTGTTTCCTATTTATTTGTTCCTAGTTCTATGTAAAAATATGTAGTTATTTATTCCTATTTTTAATATTTTTAATATTTTTTCTTCATATTCTGTAGGAATTTAAAGTTAAACATATCAGTGCTTGATGGAAAATACCTGTTCCATGTTGTGTCTAAGATGTTTGATATTCAGACAGATAGTGAGGTTAAGCTCAACTGCCTATGTTATAGAGTAATAATATCATTAAGCTTCTCTTCTGGAGGGTTAACGACTTAATTTTTTAGACCAAAAATTAGGGAAAAAAAGGGTTTTAAGGACAGCCAACATTTTGGCCCTAGATTTTCAAATCACTGAGGACTCAGGACATATGAGAACTTGTACTGTAACGTCATGTAACTCAGTAGTGTCCCAAATTTTCTGATCAAGGGGATTATGGGGCCACAGAGGAAAGTGATTGATGATGTAGAGTGTGCTTAAGGAGAGTTACATGGAGAGAAAACATTCTCTCAGGCTTTCACAGAGAGCACATTGGCCAAACAATGGCTGTGACTCATCTACATGGCTGATACTGACAAAGGATCTACAAACTGTGGTACAGGGTTTCAGGAAAATCCTGAGGGGATTTGACTGACCTTGTCAGATACAAAAGGTACTTTTCTTGTTATATAGGTCTTATTTTATCTTGGTCTTAGCCATCCAGTAGAAAAGTATAAAAACGAGGTATAAAAAGTAAAGCCATATTAATATGCTGAGCTGTCAAAGGCTCAAGTCAACAACTTCTGACGTTGCCAGTTTTATGGATAACCCACTACTATTATGGACTACTGGACTATGTTGGATTATTTTGCTGAATTCACGCACCTACAATATTTAAATGGCAATGGGATACCCATGTCTGACAAAACTAAACCAAAAAAGGGGATACAATGAAGGACCATTTTGTATCTGTACATACAAAATAGTTAGGATAGATACACAGCTACTTTCTCTTAATTCAATGAGAAGAAAGATTTTTTCTACTAGTGTTTATGGACAGGATATCATGTCTGCATTTTGTACTATGAATAACCACTATGAAGACAACAATATGCAATGTATTAATCATTGAAGCTGTCCTACTAATTGGTTTTGAAACTCTCATTGCTATTTGTTTCTCAATATAATTAATAAAAATAAAAATAAAAAAGAATCAAACGAACTCAAGCATTGAGGTGCATAATGGATATCAAGTCCATTGTGGCTGGCCGATTGTGACCATTGTCTTCCGATTCGCTGCCTCTTATCTGCTTGCTCTGGGGTTTTAGCAACAGTACTTGTAAGAGCTCCTTTTCCTCTTGCCACCCTGCCCAGTCACCAGGAGCCCCTGTGGAGACTCTGGTCGGGTTGTAGTTCTGCCCAGTAGTGTGGTCTTGGAGCACCACTGCCACACATCCTCTGACCACAGCCTGCTCACTGCTCGTGGGAGAGTGTCACCTGGAGGCAGACAAGCAGATTTATTATCCCCAGGTCTTAGTACTCATCTCTGCAGTGCATTCTCAGTCTGAGAAGCTTGCAACCCTTTGACAGATGTTTTCAAATGGTTTCTACCTCCTTCTTGTCAGGTGAGGGAGCGAAGATCCAGAGGAGAGCCTCCTTTAGAAGGCAGGTGAGGTGACATGTGGAGAACTGGAGGGATTTGCAGCAACCTGCCGGCAACCTGAAGGCAGGCAGGGAGGGCAGGGAGGAGCTCTCACACTCAGGTCCCCACACTTAAGGGACGATCTTGATATTAGCGAATGATCTTGATGTGAGAGGCCCGCTCTCTTCTCCTCTCTCCCTCATGTGCTTTCAGTGGACAGAGGTCTGGGCACTTCTGTCTGTCTTGAGGCAAACACAAGGCAAGTGTGTGATTATGCAGCCCTCCTGACATGTCTCTGCCCATGCTGTGGTGCACTGCAGGTCCTTGCTGTCTTTAGCAGGGCATCTGTCTGTCAGCCCTCCTCTGTTCTTCTTTTCTAGGGTTTGGGCCGAGGGTGGCCACCTTCTTTGAAACCAAGTTTTGATGGGAAATCTCCTGCCCTTCAAACATTGATAATTAAAGTTATCCAAACAAAACACATCAACCAACTGGGTATGACCCAGCACTAACCTGTGTTCCCATGGTACGTTCTGCCTCTGTTACGTATATTCAGGCAGAAGCTGAACAGGCCCGTGAGGGTGGAATGTGTTGATTCTTGCATTTTGTCATCAAGCGTCCTTCCACTTTCTGCAATAAGAAGACCAGGAGTAGTATCAATGTCCATGGACATAGCCACATCCGGATTATTCCTAACAGGCAATGTCAGTGGGAGACACTTCATAGCATCTGATACAATTTATGTGTCAGAGTTGTGCCAACATCCCTTCAGTGACTTGCTGCACTTTAATCATAATCCCAGATTGAAAGCAGGCTGTTATGAACTATGCAACCTAGAAGGGCTTTGAGAAATCTGACCCAAAGACATGCCTTTGTACTAGCTGCCTGTTCTGAGCAGGTACACTTCTCCACACCTCAGGTGGAGAAGATGTTTGTAAGGAGGAGCCAATCATCTGCTGGTTTGATGTGTTCTTTGATGATGCCCAACTACTGCTCATTTCAATAGCTTCCAGGCCAACTTTTCAAACTCATAATTGTGTGTGTGTGTGTGTGTGTGTGTGTGTGTGTGTGTGTGTGTGTGTTTAGCTCTGCTGAGTTGTTCAACAACAGCTAAGCCTGTTGAATTCAGCTTTGTGGCTACTAACGTCTCTCAGCCCTTTTTCCCATTCATGTTTTACTTTTAAGTCTAAGGGCTGTCCGGTATTTGGATCCTGTGACTATACAGAGGTTGTGTTCAAATACTTGAAACCAGCAGGTCTTCCTTGGAACTGTGTGGTGTTAGAGGAACACATTAAAAGTTCAGGGCCTTTCCCATGCTGCTCTAGCTCTGAACTCCTGCCCTGCTCTTTCCTGTGGGCTGTGCATAAGCACTCAGGTGCCAGCTCAGCCAGGAGTGTGCGAACAGCTTGGGACATGGGGGCAGCCTCAGCCAGCATTCTGCTTGTTCAGGGCCTGGCCATCCCTGCTGGCTGCTTGGGGATCAGTACCCCCTTTAATACCCCTGAACTTGGGGGGCTGTCTCCTGGTCTTTCACTCCAGGGGATCCCATAGAGGCACTTTCCTCTTAAGCTGCTACATGGAACCAAGCTGGAGGGTAGCAGATGCTTTTTGCTCTGACACAGACGTCCACAGCTTCAGGTAGTGTTGTCTCTCTGATTGCTGCATGCTGCTTGTTCACTTCCAGATTGGCTAAAACGGTCAGTCTGTCAAAGTTTTTCCAGCACTGTAGACATTTTGGAGGAAGAGAATTTGTCTGTTCCCTTACTTGTCTCCTGGTAAAACTCGTAATAGACCATGGTCTATGCAGACAAGGAATGCCACCTCGCCACTGGAGAAGATGACTTAGATCCGTATTCACTGACTGTGGAAGGTTTTTCTGACAGCCTAAGTGAAAATAAACAGCCTTCCTACATGACAAGAGTCTCAGTGCGTGCGCATCTGGGGATGTGTGGACTGTCCCTTTGCGAAGGCTAGAGCGCTTCACCAACGTATGATGGGGGATTTCAGGTGACTCTTGTTGCTCTTTGCACTTCCCTGCTTCTTCAATTATCTGTATGTTCACAGGCTACTTCACAACAAGAAAAGCAATGTGATTGTACTTAGAAGGCGGAAGGCAAGGTGGGGGCGGGAGGGTGTGGCAGGGGCGAGGTGGCCTGGGGGCTGACAGCCTGCCCCGGGCAGACTACTTGGATCAGCCCCTGCGTTCACACGCCTGAGCTCACACTCCTGGCAGGCAGGACCGCTGTCAGGCTGCTGCCACACCATCTCTTTTCCCATTACTTGAAGGGCAGGATCCGCCTGTCAGGGCTGAATCTGCATGGTGGAGAACCACTCTTTACATCTTCCTCTCTCCTGTGCCTGTGCCCTATTTGTTACCTCTTCCCCTTAACGTCCAGTCTCCACGCCTTTGCCTGCCTTCAGATGTTCGTTCAGCCTCTCTTCCCACATATTTCAAATTACCATAGTTTTGGGTTTGCATAATTCGAATCCCTTTCATTCAGCCTAATTTCCTTTAATTCCCAACCTTTCTAAACTGTACATCTGATCATAGGATTCCTTAGCTTAACAACCTTAACAATTGCCAAGCTCACCTTACTCTGTTGCCAGGTAGTGAAGTCATCGGCCTTAAATCTGGGCTCTCGACTCCACAGACCATCCAGTAAGTGGCTGAGGCACAGTTCTGAAGTTTGTATCCTGGTGTTGTACTTACTAATTTCATGACCCTGAGAGAAATGCCTGATCTCAGTTTTGCCTTCTCTGAAATGGGGATGCTGATAGTATTTACTGGTCTGACTGTGGGAAGCTGAAAGAACTCTATGCGCTGTATAATCACTGAGAACAGTATCGGGCACGCAGGGCATGTTCAATAAGTGGTATCTTTGCTTGTGGCCTCTCTTCTGTATTTCCCACTGCTTACCCTGCGGTTCAGAGGCAATGCAGGCTTCTTCAGCCCCTTCTGCTTCTGAGCTTTTGTGATCCAAGTTAATGCTGTTCCTACTGTCTGATGCCCTCGTCTTTTTTACCTTAAGACACCCCTGCGTTTCCGAAATGAAGAAGTCTGCCATTCCTGTTCCGGGGCCGTGCTGTGCCTGAGATCATAAATACACATTGTGAGTGTCCGTTTACCAGGCTTTCCTCTGTGCGGGACTGGCACACCCCGAGGAAGGGGCTTGCACTCGTTTATCATGATGCCCATTAAGTGCATGGTATGCAGCTGTATGCAGCAAGCATTTCCTAATAGCAAGTCCCTGGTTTACTAACTAGTTCTATTCCAGGAGGATGTTCATAAATTGTATTCATTCATAAATCCAATAAAGTGAGTCTTATATACCTTTGGTGAAAATATACAATGCAAAGCATAAAATAACACCCAATACACACAAAAACACTGCAGATAAACCACTTTTCCTTTTACAGCTACCTTAAACTGATGGCACAGTACAACAACTGGCATCTAGGGAACTGATGGGTGAACTGACAAGAAGAGAGTTACTAACCAGAAGAGTTTCCGGGGCAGATGATGGAGGGAGGTCTACCATCTTTCCATGTCCATTCAATCTCTCATTTACTCTTACTTTTGCAGCCATGGGCACTGCGTTGCACTTCCTATTAGTCTCCTCCTCATCCCCACTGCTTTCCTGCTGGCTTCTGGACATCCTGGGCTCTGGCTGAGCGCCGCATCCCTGCACACTGCCTGTGCAGTCAGCACAGAGCGGCACAACGTGCATGTGTCTGGAGTGCTCCTAATGCGAGGTCTGTTTGTATCTGTCAAAGTTGCCAACTCAAATGCTGCACATCAAGTCTTACTGTGGGTGGAAACAGGAGCAGACTTCATCCTTGGAGACCCCTTGGGTACCGAGGTCCATTTCTACTCCCATCTCCTCTTCCTGCCTGGAAATCGTCTCTTGTGCATGGAGCCATAGACCTTTCTGAGTCCCTCCCCTGTTCACCTGGGGTTTGTACACACCTTGCACGAATGTTGTGAGCACAGCACTTTCTGCATCTGTGCTTACAACTGGTACACTGATCACATTTTATCTTTTTTTCAAAATCAAAAACTGTCTTCAATTGTCTCCACGTTTCTCAGTATAGGTTAGTGACAGAGCAAAAGGCTCTGGACTAGAAGTTGTAAGAGTCCTGGGGCCTAGACCCCTAAGCTTGTAGGGACTCGCTGGTCTCTCGGTGTACCCCATGGAGAAAATGCTGCAAGAATGAGGAAAAGACAAACAAAAAGACAAGAGCTGGGTTAGGTGGTGATCTGTTTATCTGACTGGCGCAGGGCCCAAAGAACAACAGTAGGGGCCTTTACTCACACCTTTGCAAAGTTAATATCAGGAGACACAAGGTTGCCTAGCAGTGAATAGCCAACATTATCCAGACAGGATGTTTCCTTGAGACTGAGGCAGCTCCAGTGCTTTAGGCACTCTGGCCTTGTCCTGCCCTCCCACATCGGACCAATTTCCAGCTTCACTGGCTCCCAACACAAGCTTATGCTCTGTTGGAAAGAGACTTTCTCCACTAAGTCTGGTAGCTGTGCCTGAAGTCATTGGAATCCTGTAGGGCTCATAACAAAGTTATACAGCCTTTTACAGGTTTGATTTAGATGCAAATGATATGTTTAGATTATAGGCCAGTTTTCATTGACTTGGGGGAAGAGTGCTGGGTGCAGCATGGGTGTATCTGTGCATCAGTCACCCCTGTGAGAGCTGGATTCCTGAGCCTGGGCCAGGACCTGGTTATGACCAAGCAGGTGGGACATCAGCTTGGTGGGCTGCCGTCTGGCCGACCCCGCCTTTCTCTACTCTCCTTCCACCCACTGCCCTTCGCTGCAGGCTCGCAGTGTACAGTTAGTTTCTCATTTGTGATCTGCCTCCTTTGCAGGAATCTCAGCTAACCAGGGTGGGTCTCCCGAGAGAGGGCCTTCCTGTGTCCAAGTGCCATGGGCAGTGCCGGGCACATGGTAAAACCCTTTGCTCCTGTTCTATGTGCTTTTCTATCTCCACAAGGCTGAGGTGACAGGGTACAACCCTGCCTTTCTTCTAAACCACAGAACACTGAAAGCAGTGTCCTTGCCATTCCAAGGACAGGTTTCAGAACCTCAGAGCCCTCAGTGGGCACGATGGCACCCAGTGCCCTCCCACTCCTGCCTGGGCATATGGAGACAGGACTCTGACTCTCCTGAGACCAGAGGTCTTCCAGATCCTACCACTGCCATGTCTCACAGAGGCCAGAATAGCAGTATTTTGACCTCTATGTTTGAAAGTTCTGTTTGTCTATGGAAGAACTCCTTCAGAAAACAACATAAAGTCTTCCTGCTCATATGTCTTGCTTCAGGAAGAGGAGATTAATCTCTAAGAGATGGAAAAAAACCCTGTAAACAGATTTGGGTGACTGGGACTGTGAGCCCCGAGTTCCCTGTGCCCCACCAATTTCACCACTTGTGTTCATGGCTACATACTTCACTTCCTATCTGGGTCATTTCTCAGCTGAGCAGTGAGAACAGCAGTGCCTCTCCTCCAAGTTCCCAGGATGAGCTAGCACTCATCCTGCTGGAAGGACCAGTACGCTAATCACCAACCTGTATAGAAGACATCAGTTCATCTAACTCCTCCCTGCCCACCTCTGTTGTCACATATGGTGAGGACCGAAGACCGATGGTCCTTAGGCGGTCACCTCACAGCAGTGCTAAGTGTACACTTGTGTAGTAGTGATGGAGCTCTTGCCTCATAGTAAGCAGCCCCAGCATGACCCGCTATTCTGACACTGATTAGTTTCACCTCTTCCTCACAGGAGTCTCACAGGAGTGGACTGCACTGCACATGCGTCGGGTCTGGCTCCTTCCAGGCTGTGAGAGTGGCCGAGCTCCATGAGCTCACTGTGTGGTGCACCTGAGTTCACTCTTCTCTGCTGACCTGAGCAGGTCCTTCGAGTGAGCCAGACTGTCTCACGTCCTTGGCGTGCATTGCCTGCCTTGATTCTGCACACGCCCCTGCAGTAGGAACCACAGTGCATCTTCCTCTCCCAGATAAGGCTCAGGAGATTTAAGGGATCTGCTGCAAGTCACAGGGCACGAAGACGTGGGGACAGGACCCTCATTTAGTTCCTGCTCCATGCCTGCGCTCCTAGGCAGGGCAAGAGCTGAGCATGCTGTGAGAATTAGATTAAATCTGGTTTGTTCAGTGCTGCCCAAGGATTCTGGGAAGAGTCTCCATGTGAACTCTGGTTTTCCCGGCAGCCCACCAGGACATGCCTCCCCCCTCTTCATCAGCAGGCTCCTGGCCATGTGAGCCTTCCTGGAGCTTCCTCTGCCTGCTCTGGGACCCAGGCCTACGTCTCTCTGCCTCGGCAGGAGGCTGCTTTCTCCAGACCTCATCTGAAAGATGAAGCTGCTTAATGATGTCTTGCTTCTCCTTCTGGGGGGTGATCTTTGATGAAGGAATCAGACTCGGCTCTGTCTCAGCTCTGGCTGTGTGGCTACTTCCCACTCTCAGCTTGTGGGGGTTTCTAAGGAAACGCCAGCTGCCGGAGACTGTTCTCCCCATGCATGTAGCCGGGCTTGCTGTGCATCACCTCACTCCCTGGTGATGGAAGACAGCCTGTCTGGGATGAACTGGGGGTGGAGCTGCCTTCAGCAGAGCGCAGGAACCTTTCTGGAAAAGACTGATGGCCTTGGCTTAGACTCGTGCAGGCCAGGTGACTGGGCAAACAGGACCTGCCCAGAAACTCACTAGACTTTTTAAAAATAAATTTATCCTCTGAATTTACATGCCTTCTCTGTGCAGCATTCCTACCACATGCAGTGTTTGTGTCTTTTCCCTGGGGCTCTCAACTAATCCATTATATTTAGATAAGACACAGACAATGGTAAGTGCCCCCTTGTGGGCTGGAAAATTAAAGAAATAATCTGAGCTCTGTTTGGGTCTGTGGCTCCGTGCGAAGAGGAGTTGGCAAGAGGCTTTGGCTTTCCTTCTCCAATGCAGATGAGAAGAATCAGTAAAAGGAAAAAGGATGGTGCCTGAGTGGTTTGGATTCTGCTTTGGAGGCACGTGCTTGCCTGACTTGTGAGGGCTGATGGCCCCTATCGGCTTCTGGCCATCTAGAAAGTCCAGCACTTGCACAGTTCACAGAGCTGATTCCTATGCACTCAGGGTGAGGTGCAGTCACAGGAAGTCATGCCTTGTTCGTCACAGTATCCCCAGAGCCTGTAAGTGCTAGCTTGTAAGAGGCATTTAATAAGTATATCTCCAGTGTTTGTACAATTGTTAATTAGCAGCATAAAAGCCATTTGGGTAGGAAGCTGTTGCCATAGACTCCCAAGCCCATGGACTAAAACGAAGCAAGCCACTCCCCCTGGGGACTTTCACAGCCCTGCCAGATTTGCTTATTGATCCCAGCAACTCACATTGCACCTCACTTTGCAGTCCAGGGGTCTACGCTCTGTGCCTGCCACCTGCCTCTTGCCACAAAGCTACTCTCTGTGTCCAGAGCGCCATCAATTCCAGGTTGCCTCCTCTCTTCCAGAACACTCACGTCCAAGCATGATGGTGCTGGTGCCCCTGCCTTCAGGGCCAGGCACCCAAATCCAGTGTCTGGACACCCTCGAGCTGTAGGGGAGGAAACCAGAGATCTTTACAAAGAAGCCCGGGCCGCTGTCAACTGCAGCTTCCTTCTGCTGGCCCAGTGTGGCCTCATGCTGCACAATGTACACAAAATTACAACGTTATCACACAGACGGGCGCCCACGGTGAGGACAGCACTCAGAAAGACACACGCCAGGGCAGCAAGGCACAAGGGCGTTCCGAGGCTGTGGCCACATGTATTTATAGTTTAGCAGAGGGGGGCTGAAATACAATTTTCAGTGAAGATTGCATTATGGATTATTGCTTGAGAAAGCTTTGGTGGAAAACTGAGGTGAGCCTTTGCTTTCCACAGGGGCTGTCAGCTCCAAGGGATGGAGGAAACAGCAGAGAGGGGACTGCTACTTCTCTTTTCCCGCTGACTCGGGATGCTGCAGCGATAATGTGTGATGGTTTCCTAAGTAGATCTCTATCACCTCTGCAAGCATGCCTGTGTGTGTGTGTGTGTGTGTGTGTGTGTGTGTGTGTGTGTTACACGAAGGCTTCAGATCCCACTTGGCAGGCAGAGCAGATGTTTTTCCCTCCACTTTTCACATGCGGAGACTAAAACTTGGGGAGAACAAAGGGTTGGCCTCACACAGTGCACGTCATGGAAGTCCAAGTCCCTCCACACAGCTTCCCATGCCTGGTTCTGGTTGCTACTTACTGCTCGGGCCGGGTCTCCTTGTACATTACTTTCCTCTGCTCAGCCCAAACTCCATCTGCAGTCTGCTTGCCCACGTCCACGGCAGCGTGTCACACTCCTTCAGGCCTCTGCCCTTCCCGCACTCCTTCTGCCTGTGCAGCCTGCCTCCTCTTGGGCCCATTTCTTCCCTGTCTGCCAAATCTTGCCTCATACAGCAACCTTCCCTGATTGCTTAGGCCTGGGTGCCCTGCCCTTTGTACCTGGTACCATGAGCCCTGAGCTCACCTCTGCTTTAGCTCTTTGTACCAAAATCGCCCATTAACTCCTCTGTCACATTAGACAGCGGTCCTCTAGGGGAAACTAATATACTGAAGTGTTCCACTGACTGCATAAGAGAGAGGGCATAAAGGGTGTGGAGGGCAAAGTTCAGGGTGTAGCACCCCTAAGATCTGAGTTACACATGCACACAGAGGGAAGAGCTACGGCACACAACCATGCCACCCACCTCGAGACAACACAGAAGCACTTAGAAACCTCTGTCCTGTCATCTCCAATATTCTAGTTTCCTCTTCCACTGAGATGCTTCGTGGTATTGGGCACTCCATCCCCACATACCACACTAGGGGAGAGGGTACTGGAGAAAGTGAGGTGGGTTGGTAAAGTATAGAGGCATAAGCAGCACTGGAAATATTAGCTAGCATTATATAAAGTTTCCAAGACACTACTGATGAATGGGTGATGGGACTTAATAGGTATAAAGAATAATTACAAGACATGAAACACTCTCGCACTTTTAATTTTGGCAAACTCTGGGATCTGGGCTTTGGGAAGTCTCACCTCCCTCATCAGACCACAGACAGGCAGAAAACACAACGCCAGATTCAGGAATAGAAGCGGTTGTCTCTTGGGCAGCATCGTGTTCCTCCTCATATTGAAGCGTTTTAAGTGTCTCCATGGTGTCTGTCAGTTTGGGAGTAGCGGTGCTGGTGAACCTTTCTCTGTGAAGTCACTTACGGGAAAAGTGTTCCCGGATTCCACTCCATACTAGGCATCCGCATGTGCCAGGCACTGCCGAAGCAGCCATTAGTGCTATTTCTCTCCGAGGCCAGGCCTGCCTCTGCCTCGCCGGTGTGTGCTCGTCCTGAGAACCTGATCTGTGATGCTTGCGCCGGTTGCGAGGTGCACCGGCACAGCATGCTGCTGTATTCAACTTTGTGGGTTAGGAGCTGGGCGAAACCCCTGCTTTTCTTTGCACACTAACTCCCTCTTGCGCTCTGCCAGTAGGGGGTGCTAGAGAGAGATGCCACGCTGGGCGCGGGAAGACAGGGCTTGGCCTTGTTTCCCGTTCCCGTCAGGGCTTACGAGAACGGATTTCTCAGCTTTGGCATTGCTGATAGTTTTGGACTGGATTCTTGGTTGGAATATAGACACGTTCGGCCCACATCGCACTTTCTGAGCCCTTGCCGAGGCAGCTCTCACACCTCTTCAGCAGTGGCAGCACCAGCTCATGGGTGGCAGCTCCTTGGGATCCTCACCAGTCCCCGAGGCTCCTCTGGACTCAGAGATGCCAGCCCAGCAGTGTCGTGCCCTCTGTGGTAATCCAGGGTGCTCAGCTTCATGCCACCCGCCAGTTGGGTCTTCCTAGAGGGTTCTCTGCTGTTTCAGCTGCTGGGGGTGCGGTGGTAGCTCTTTTTGCAGTTGCTATTTTCATTATTCCTTCCTTAGATTTCATTTAATTTCTCAGTTACTTTGCTAATAATTTTCTACTTGCTTGTTATTTTTATTTTTAAAATTTTATTATTTTTTAATGTTTTTGGTACAGGATCTCACTACCCAGCTTGGACGCATAGTGATCCTTCCGTCTCAGCCTTCCCAGCACTGGCATTACAGGCATGCACCACCAGGCTGGGTCTCAGTGGCCAGCTCAGTGTGCCCAGGGGCGGGTCCAGAATGGCATGTGGTGGTGGGAATCGAACCCTGGTCCCCGTGCTTGCCTAAGTAGGTGCTTAGTCTACTTGGCTATCTTGCTGGCCCTGCTTAACACTTTATGTTAAAGTTTTCATGTTAAAATCACTGAAATAGTTGATTTCCCTTCACTGGCTTGGGTGATATTCTTTCTCCTTTTCCTCTCTGCCTTGCCCTCCCCCTCTTTCCATTTTCTTCTTCATTGTCTCAAGCTCCCTTTCTCTTTCATAGCTCTGACAAATGTGTCATTTTCTGGATTGTACCTGGCAGGACCCCCATCCTTGGAATAGGTAAGCCTCTCCAGGTGTGTGTCTCTGTATCTCCTGAAGGCTTGCAGGTTTCTGTGCACAAGACCACACCCCACCCTTCTTTACACTCCTAGATAGAGAGTGAGTGAATGAGTGAGTGTACAACTGCATAACACAGCACTCCTGACACATGGGCTTGCTCCATTTTCTCCCTCTGGATTGCAGAAACCATAAGAGAAAAAGGGAATCTGGAACATGAGACTAGGGTGTGAAGGCTGGTGAGATATATAGCTGGATAGAACTGGGAGTGTGCAGCCATTCTTTGGAGAAGCCCTGTGGTGTGGCATAGGGAACTGCATCGCCAGAGCCTCCTGGGGAAGGGAAGAGTCTTGGGCAGCGAGAGCCCGTGCAAGGCCCTTCGGGAAACCTGGTGTGCTGTGCAACCCAACGGGAGGGGTGGATATGGAGAGATTGCAGAGCTCCTGCAATCCTGACAGCTCTATTCTGCAGGAAGTGGAACCTTTTGTGGAGGAAGATGAATACTCCCTGCTAGAGACAATGGGGACTGAAAAGAGGTGAGAACAGGAAAGAATAGGAGCAGAACAATCATCGCACATCGCAGTTCCAGGTTGAATGGGTCGGCTTCAAGGTTTGTCTTTTTTTTTTTTTTGTCTAATTATCTCAGAGTTTTTCAGATTTTGATGTATTTTTAAGCTATGAAAGCCAATAAGGAAACTATCTATTTTGGTTTTCAACAGAGTTGTGTGGCAGGGCTGACACGAGTGTAGAGAATTCAGCTGGTTCTGTTCTGGGTGGGAGCAAGAGTCCATTATAGTTCTTAAAAGACAGACAAGAGTAAAAGCTGGGGTGTGACCTGCACATCACAATCCAGAGTGTGATACCTGCTTTCCTTTAGGTCCCAGGGCCTCGGGGTAATCAAGTAAGATGCAGGAGCTGCAAGCACAGCTGTGTGCCAGGGAGTGCCTTTCACACCCACACACCCATTCAGCCCACCCATCTAACCTGATGAGCAGTGACCTGGGGTACAGCCATGATGAAGGCGTGGTCTCTGTCGTTCAGATCTCTAGTGAACAGACAGGCAAGCTCTGGCAAAGCACTTGCTGTGCTATAGGAGGAGGGTGACGTCCTGTTCCTAGTATTACATTTGGTACGTGGGCTTCATCCTAATGGCTACCAAGCTAGTGTTTTGTTTTTCCTAAAAAAGTACCTATCGGCACTTCCCATTACTCAGAAGGGTCATCCTTGGAGGAGAAAGATGGCACCTCAGGTTCATGCTCTACCAGTCAGGGGCTGTGAATTTGGCCAAGTCGCTCATTCCTCCTCACCTCTACCTGACTCCTTCCATTTAACCCAGAAGGTTGCTGATAACTATAGCAGCTGACAGATGGCAGAGTGCTTTCAGACCTGGAACTCCCTGCTCAGATGTTATGGATCTTCTATTAGGAATAATAGGAGAGCTGGATGCAGGGGTGCACCCTGTAACCCAAGCTATTCGGTGTCTGAGGTGGGATGACAGCCAGCTCAAAGCTAGCTTGGAAAATTTACTATCACAAAAAGGAAACAAAATGGAGTGTTATGAAATATGTCTAGATGTCTTTTGAAGCCCTGTGAACTCAGAGGTGGGCCTTTTGAGAGTTGTTGGATCCTGGCTGTGTGGTACGGGGTTAGTCCCTGACTGTGCTCGCATAGTCCTGGGGTGGGTGATGGGTTTGCTGAGGAGACTCACCCTGGGTGCAAGGAATACCAACGGAGAGGCCTGTAGCCTGGTGGAAGGAAAAGGGAGAGAAGAATTAAGGTGCTGCTTCCTGAGGGGATTTCACTGACCTTATCAGATCCAAAAGCTACAACTCTTGTTGCATAGGTCTTGCTTTATCTTGGTCTTAACCATCCAGCAGAAAAGTATAAAAATGAAGTATAAGAAGTAAAGCCATGTTGTTATGTTGATCTGTAGGGGACTCAGGTCAACAACTTCTGATATTGCCAGTCAAGAGGAAGACCCAATACTATTATGGACTACTGGACTATTTTGAAATATTTTGCTGAGTTCACACACCTATAATATTTAAATGATGGAACTAAACAAAAAAGGGGATACAGATGAATGGCCTGTTTGTATCTGTGTATTCAAGGTGGTTAGGATAGATATATACGTACATTCTCTTGATGAACAGAGGGATTTGTTCTAATGGTGTTTGTAAATAGGATGTCATGTCTGCATCTTGTACAACAAGTGACCACTAGGAAGACAGTGTGCAATGTGTTGATTGTTGGAACTGTCCTACCAATTTGATTTGAGACTGTCTCATTGCTAGTTATTTCTCAATAAAATTATGGGAAAAAATAAATAAAGTGCTGCTTCCTGCCTGCCACACCACGAGCTCTGCCATGACCCCTTGTTTTGGAGCTGGCTGACTATGGACTGAAACTTCTACAAACTGTGACCAGAGGAAATCTTTCCTCTTTTAACCTGTAGGTGTTGGGCATTTTGTCCTAGCAATGAAAAGAAGAGAAACCAGCAGCGTTGTCTTTCATGGCTAATATCTTGAGTGGTTCTATTGGTAAGAAGGGAATGGTAACACACCTGTACAATAATAAAGTGGTACGTGTCAAGCCTGTCACAAGTTTTAGCATCACAGAGACCATGGGGTCCTTATGCCAGCTTTGTGTCACAGGATCAGTATTGTTACAGAGAAGGAAACTGAGAGGCAGATACTTTTGTGCATTTTCCACAGTACCAGGGAATACTGGTAGACCTGGGAGCTGGCCAACAGGAAGCCTTCTGCTTGGTTGGCAATGGTGATATATTTCTTGGGAATATGACTTCACTGGAACTTTTTCCTTGAGTCCCTGTCTAATGGAGAAGTGGGGGAGTATGGTAGGGATCCTGCCCAAGAGTGAGTCCCTCACATACAAGGAGATTAGAGCTCACCTTCCAGGTTAGTGGGTGAAACATGAGAATTTCTCTTTCTCCATGCCTTCTGGTCAGCGCCTCACTGGGTAAGAGTTGGAAATGAGGGCGATACTGTTTGTACCACAGTCCTCGGCTGCAGCTGTCTTCTGCCCCTCCCCAGGCACCTTTCACATTTTGATTCATGTTCCCCTTGGTATCTTTCCAGTTCCTGAGTTCCACACCTTCGTAGATCCTATTTCCTGCGTCTGAGACACTCTTGTTTTGTAAATCTCTTGCTAGTTCTTCAGAACCTGCTTGAGACATGATTTGGTTGCTTGCTTCTGTATTCTTCTCCTGTTTAAGCTTAGTCAGGTCTCTTCCTGACTGGAATAAGCTCTCTGGGTCAGGGGCTGCCAAGGCCGCCCTTCATTCTCTTCAGCATCACAGTGGGCATTCAGGAGCCATTTGTGGAACAGATGCACCAATCAGGGAGTGAGCTGCTGAGGCAGCGCTTCAGCCAGGCTGCCTGGATGGCTGGTTTGGTCAGGGCTTGCAGGTGCTGGGCACCAGTGGCAGTGACAGCCTTCCCCAAGGCTTCATTTTCTTCTGTATAGTTTGCCAAGTAGCTGATGGTTTGGGTCAATGCAGAGAGAACTTGACAAAAACTGTGGCCGTTTATTTCAGAGCTGGTGGTCCTCACTGCGGCTCTGGTGCAGTGAAGTCGCTTCCCACCTCAGCCTTCACTTATTATTAGTTTTAACATTTGCATGTCTTTGTATTTTACCTGAAGGCAAATTCACTGCCTTGGAGACTGAGTCCAAGAAGTCCCTTTGGGCACCGTGCCACGTTTTATTTACGCTCCTCTTCTCATTTCAGCCTGCTGTGGAGTTAGTTGGGGAAAGCAGTACTCTGTGGGTGGAGGGAAGCTCGGCTCTGAAGAGGGGAGGGAAAAGACCACACCGCTGCTTCTCGGAGTAAGAGGCAGGTTCTGCGTTGCTGGTTCTTCAGCCTGTGAGCTAGAGTAGCACAGAGCCTGTTCTCCCCAGACTTCTGGTCTAGGGCGGTGGGCCGGAAGTGCCTGGGCTTCCCAGAGTTTGAACCTTGGCTCTGTTCTTTCCAGGCTGGTATGTCTGGGTTAGTTTATTAGCTTATCTGAGCTTCTCTTTCTTCACCCTCAGGAAGGAACACCACTAATTTTGCAGGGTTTGTAAGGCTTAGAGGTGGCCCGTCTAAAATGCGTGATGCCTAGGACGGCCTGCAGTAAATGGACGTTAATGAAGTCACTGGCTCTTCCTCCTTTTGCTTTAAGGATCCATAAAAGTTTACCCTGAGGAGTATTTAAACTTTTCTTGTGGTTCAAAGCATCATCAGTGAGAAAATGACTGACTAGCCCTGTAAAAACTGCTTTTTTGTTATCTTTTACATTAACTGCCTTAATTTCAAAATAAAGATGTGGTGGTTTAAGATTAAACTCGTATTTTATGCAAGTGCAGGTGGGATGGGGATGGGAGCCACAAGGAGGATTTGTGGCTACAAAGTGCCTGCGCCTCGTAGCTGTGTGTGCACACCTGTGCACGGCTGTCGGCACCAGCGCTCCAGGGTGACTTGAGGTTTGCAGGGGCTGTTTTGCCCTGGGGAGCTACCTAAGCTGTGTCAGGTTGATGGTTCAGGGCCTGAGCGTGACTCTTGTCAAATTTCAGATCCCGAGCCCTGTGTGAACCCAGTTTAGTATTCAGGAAATGTATCCATAGCAGCTGCTGTCAGGGTAACTATCATGAAGAGGAGCAGCTGATGGCTCCCTTGCTGCTATGCGCCGCCCCTGAACAGTCTTAGAAATAGTGCCCCCCATCACTACTCATTTGTTAGAGAGGAAGGTGGTCCTGTCCTCTGCAGACAATAGCCCTCCTGCCTCCCTTGGCCATAATTGTGTGGTAATTGCACCTATGTTCTTCCCCTTCCTGGGGGCCACCACTGTTATACTCTCTTGTTTATGTCTATTCATAAGGCTTTTATTCTTAGTGCTTACTGTCTGAGAGAGAGAGAGAGAGAGAGAGAGAGAGAGAGAGAGAGAGAGAGAGAGAGAGAGACAGAGAAGGAGAGACAGAGACAGAGAGTTACTAAGCAGACAAATAGACAAGATCTCCTTGCTTCTTCACAAGGAATATTATGAAGAAACTAAGGAGGTGGTAGGGTTAACTAGGTTGAGGGGCAGAGTTGTTACTGCCATAGGGCAACTGAGTATAATTGTGGACGTGATATTTATTTAATTTTTGGTCCTGGGGATTGACTCAGGACCTTGTACTTGCCAGACAGGTGCTTATGCTGCTGAGCTATCTCCCCAGCCCTGGATGTAGTATTTATTTTTTTAAACAAATATTTATTTATTTATTTATTTGGTACAGGGTCTTGCTACTGCAGCTCAGCCTCACAGGGATCCTTCTGTCCCAGCCTCCCCAGGCCTGGGATTGCAGGCATGTACCACCATACCTGGTTTCAGTAGATGGCACAGTGTGCCTGGGGTTCAGGGGCCAACATGGCATGTGGTACCGGGGATTGAACCCAAGTTCTTGCGTTTGCCAGGCAGGCATTTAGACCATTGAGTTATCTCCCCAGCCCTGGATTTGATAGTTAAACTGAGTTCTTTATGACAAAAAGTATCAGCCAAGTGAAGAACCTGGTCAGTCAGCAGGTCCCTTACGCCACACTTCTGATCTAGAACAGGAGATGGTCTGATGCCTGGAAGGAGCCTTTTGGCCCAAGTGCAGGTCTGAGGGCCCTCAGACGGAGTCAGAGAGGTAGGTAGATGCCAAGTCACATGGAATGTTTTTAAATGCTCCCTCTGACTTTAAACATCAGTTTGTTCTAAGAGAATGAGAAGCCCTTAGAGGTTCAAGCAGAGGGATTCTCACCTGATGTAAGTTTCAAAGGTCATATGGGCTGCTGTGGGGCAAGTGCAGGAAGGGAGACCAGGTGGTGCATGTGGTCAGGTGTTGGCCCTGAGACAAAGGCATGCTTGGGTAGCAAAGGAGGAATGGGTTGCAGATGCTAGGCCGGGCTGCAGACCTAGCACCTGAAGTTGTATCTGTGTGCATGTGGTGCTGCTCATTGACTTGAGAGGTCTAATTCTTCTCCTGGCTCCTGAGACTGTGGTGGTGACTTTCTTTGGCATTCTAAATTGTCATGCCTCCAGCTGCAGAAAGGTGGTGCTTTTCAGACTGGGACAGAACTCACGTGGAATTCTCACTTCAAGACATTAGATGCTAAGTAGCTTTTTAATTTATTATCTCCTATCTTTAGCTTTTTTAATGTAAAATGAACTTAATAATTATTCCTGCAATTTTCACTGACAGATCAATGAGACAGTATTTTTTTAAAATGTATTTAGTGCTTGGCCTACAGAGTCTCACCTGTAGATCCAACTTGTAGTGATCCTCCTGTTTTTAGCCTCCCAAGTGCTGGGATTACAGGTATGTGCCACCACGCCCAGGCTCAGTCTCCATCTCAGCATGCCCTGAGGGTGGGGCTGGCACAGCATGCCGGGGATTGAACCCCAGTTGCTGAGCCTGCCTAAGCGGGCACTTTAGTCCACTGAGCTATCTGGCTGACTCTTGGGGCAGTATTTGTGAAAATATCCAGTATGCAGTATAGTAGGCTCTCAAGGAAAATTATTTTCTTTGGGTGACTCCCGGAAATGTGCAAGGTTAATCATTTCATTTTTTGAGGACTCTCCCATTTTCCATAAGAGGATATCACCTTACATTTCCACCGACAGTGCACAAAATCCTCTTCTCTCTGCAGTCTCACTGAAACTTGTTATCGCTTGCCGTTTTGTAACAGTGATGCTAAGATGTGTGTGGCGATCCTTGTGCAGGGCACCATTATTCGCGATTGCCAAGATATGGATATGACCTAAGTGACCAGAGATGGGCGAGTAGATGAAGAATGGGTGGTGCACTCCCCAGCCCCCCACCCGCTGAGACCGTGTTCAGCGTGAAAAAGAAAGAAGTCCTGGGTTAGCAACAACAGGGCTGAACCTGGAGGGTAATATGCAAAATGAAACAAACCAGCCACTAAAAGACAAATACAGCATGATCTCACTTGTGTGCAGAATCTAAAAAAAGTAGAATACATAGAAACAGGGAGGAGAGATGGTTACCAGGGCTACAGAGAGAGAGAGAGAGAGAGAGAGAGAGAGAGAGAGAGAGAGAGAGAGAGAGAGAGAGAGAGAGAGA
>NW_004524732.1:1443363-1450944 GCF_000260255.1 Octodon degus
AGAGACAGAGACACAGAGAGAGACAGAGAGACAGAGACAGAGAGAGACAGAGAGAGACAGAGAGACAGAGAGACAGAGACAGAGACAGAGAGACAGAGACAGAGACAGAGAGACAGAGACAGAGACAGAGAGAGACAGAGATGACAGAGACAGACAGAAGCAGAGAGAGACAGAAAGACAGACAAGGAAAGAGTCAGATTTCAGGCAAAGGGTGCAGACTTTCAGGCATCTGAGTAAGTCTAGAGGTCTAATGTACCACACAAGAATTGTAGTTAACTATATTTTATTCTGAAAATTTGCTAAGAGTAAATTTAGGGAGATAGATAGATAGATAGATAGCATTCCTTAATACTGAAGTAAATTAATAAGAGAGAGAGAAAGTTGTTCGACTGCGACTCTAGTCCTTTCCCCAGCCTTCTGGCTTCCTAGACTGAGGGCAGATGTCGGATGACTTTCTTGAAAACCCCTATGTCTGTAAAGCTGGAAATAAGCACTGTGCCAGGTGACGGTGGCAGATTTGACTTTCTGTCACCTTTCATGCTAAAACCCTGAGTGGCTGTGGGTGAGGCCTTTTCTTCTCTGGGCCTTGACTTCCTTATCTGTAAAATGAGGCAACATGGCTGGCTGGTCTAAGTAACTATGCTGTATAGCAATAGGACTTCACCTGACAACACTAACTTCATTTTTCTATTTTTATTTTTATTTGCTTTCTTTAAAAAATTTAATTTTTTCTCTTTGTTTAATATATGAGACCTAATACAGACATTCTTGGTGTGGAAGTTGCATGCACATAACACGTCCTGGCATTTTTATTTTGCTTTATGTTTTTGTGGCCAGCTCAGCCCACCCTGGAGGTGGGGCTGGCAGGGCATGTGGTGCCAGGGGTTGAGCCGAGGTCCCTGCACTTGCCTAAGAGGGCGCTTTAGTCTGCTGAGCTGTCTCGCTAGTCCCCTTGCCCTTTTTCCCTCTTCCCTCCCCACCTTAGCTGAGTTTTTGCATGTGCGTATGGTATGTGTCCCCTCTGCTCTGCTCTGTGTTTGCCCTTTGAGTTGCTCACACATGAGAAACATGCTGCTTACATGCCATTACAGTTCCACTGTGCTCAGCTGTGTGCTCCAGGTCTGAACCACACTGCCAGGTTTCATCTTTAGGACATCCTGTGTGAGCCCCAGAACGAGGCCTCCTGCCTTGCTGAGAGCAACAGCCGGATTCCATGTAGTTAGGTTCAGTAAGACTCTGGGAGCTGGAGACACGCCAGGGCTGTGGCAGGTGCTGCCACTGAGGCGTGGGCCCTGCCTGAGGAGCCAACGGATGGTTCTGGAGGCACACCTGGGTCTCATCATTCTGGCGTTGTCCTGAAGAGGCTGGCTGCAGTGGGGTTCCTGGGCCTGGAACACAAGCTTGAGGTGCAGGTCAGTGTGGCCTTTCCGGATTCCTCAAGTAGAAAGGCCCTGCCCCTTTCTACCCACTCCCAGCCTCCCACCCTCAGCCCCTCCACGCACTCTGCCTCCTCGTGTCCTTTCTCTTGTTTCCCTGTCACTTCTGCTTTCATGGTGTTGGCTGCAGAAGTCAGGGTAAGCTAAGCAGTAGGGCTTTTATGTGAAGAAGAGGCCGAGAAGGGCACTGCCGCAGCTCTTTGTCTTCGTGGCTGTCCTGACACAGTGCAGAGGGCGCCTGGCACACTGGCACCTCTGTGTTCTCCAGGCCCTGCTGCTGCCAGCAGGAAGACCCTAGGCATGCCACCTCACCTGGCTGAGCTGGAAGTTCTGTCCTCAGAAGCAACCAGTGATGCAAGCAGAATCGCAGAACTTATACTTACCACTCACTAGCTGTGTGACCTCCTGCGAGTCGCTTGGCCTCAGGGTTTGTTTATGTAAAATGAGGGCGCAAACATGAGTTGTTATGAAGATTAAGTTACATGATCCACGTAAGGCGCTTGGCACCATGCCTGGTGTATTGTAAGCTCTCCATAAATCTTAGCGGTTAGTAATGACCACGCCAGTTAACAGGCTTAATGGTTATAAAAGCATTTTGCAAACTGTAAAGCACTGGACAAGCGTTAGTCATTACTAACTCTTTTTGGTAATGGTTATTATTTTGAAATAAGGGAGAAAGGCCTTTTGATCATCTTAACTTGCCAAGTCATTTTTAAAAAAAAAATTTGGGTTTTATATTTATCTCCCTCAATAACGTGCTATTAATATTGCATGAACTCCTTCCATAGCAGTGCTGTTCCTGAATCTGGGGCATCAAAGGCCATCCAGGCCTTTCTGTGCACACAAGTGGGAAATCAGCCAGAAGGCCGAGTAATTTCATTTCCCCCTGCTTTCTCATTGACTTGGTGGTTCTCAGCTAAATGAACTGATTGGCTGAGCTTTGGATTCTTTCATCCACAGTTCCAGCAAGTCCGTGTGCACTGCAATTAAAATGCGCTGCCCCTGTGTACAGGAATAAAAATGCAACCGAAAGGAAGGAAGTACTAAGTGGGGAAAAAGGCAGCCAGGAGAAAAGCATCCTCTGAGGCCGTCATCTCGTTTGTGTGCTGGAAGTCTGGCTGTGTGAAACGAATGCACACGCAGACCTGTGGTGCTGCCAAGGGCTCCCTCCATAGGAAGGACCCGGGTCAGAGGTTGTTGTCTTTTGTTCTGGAACTAGCAGTCTTTCTTGAGGAAGGTAAATAGAGTGAAACCCTTTGAAATGCTGCTATTGGAAAGAAATAATAATAGCGTAGAGGACAGCCATGTTATTTCAGTCTCTTATTCTAGGTAGTTTTGTCTTCCAGGGAACGGGATTTTGACCTGCTTTCTATTGGATCCACACAGTAATAAGCACTGTTATTGCTGCCTCCTCTGCCGTGGCTCAGGATTCCGCAGCCTCTATCCTCCAAGTGCGTAAAACAGCTCTAGATGAGAGCTCAAAACTGTCCAGCCAGACCTCGTCCTTGACGACAGAACTCCTGGTGGCAGTCATTTCAGGAAGACCCCAGAAACAAAGCAGCGTCAGCAGATGTGAATGCAGTACCTGCTACTGTGTGGAATGATCCTTTGAAACATTTTATACCTATTTAAGATGCACTAGTAGGGTGGAAACTGGGCAGTTCCTTCTAAATTCCTCATCCCTCTTTGGGGGGGAATTCTTTAGCCTCTTTTTCTAGTGTAGATAATAACTACCAGTGCATTAAAGATATCAGTTTCTCCTAATAAGACCTTTACTAATAGCCAGTAGTGTGTGTGCGTGTGTGTGTGCGCGTGTGTGTGTGTGTGCGCGCGCGCGTGTGTGTGTGTCTGTGTAGTGTGTAGGCTGCTAGGTGATCACAGTTACCTGTTGCTACCCTGAAAGCAGAAATCTCCAAACTTTAATGTGCTTCACAATTTTCAGGAGCCCTTAGGAGAACTCTACCCCAGAGTGCCTGACTCCATGGGTTCAGCCGGGAATGGTGAGAATTCACATGTAAGTTCCTAGGTCTTGCCAGTGCGACAGCTCAGAGATGACTCTGAGAGCCCCTGCCTTAGAGACACTCTGGCTTACTCGGAGAAAGGCACAGACGGCTGGTTCTTGTAAGAACCAGACTGTGAAAGTATTAGGATGGGCTTGAAGCAAGTGCCCCTGCTGCACAGAGAAGGGAGCCCTGGATGCTCAGCGTGGAAGTCAGGATCCGTGGAGAGATGGGAGCTTTGGAAGGAAGGCCTGGGTGCGGGGCAAGGCAGTCTGCAGGGGATAAAGCACCGGAAGGAGTCTTCCATGAAGCCCTGAAGGTTGGGGTTAGAGGAAGATGTGCACAGGTTACCTGCTCTTCTTCTTCCTCCCTGATCCAGTGGAGTGAAAGGAAGCAAAGCGCTTGATCTGAGGAACTCTCCTCCCCCTTTGTATCGAAGAGCTCTGATTTGACCCCTCTAGGGGCCGGGAATGAGACTGAATTTTTAATAGCAGTGCTCATCTCCTCTCGATCAAGGCTGAAGAGAATCCATTTCTTGCAGGAACAAAAAGCCATCACTCTACCCCCCAGGGAACCTCAAAGAATTAAAAATGGAATTAGCAGTTCATCTGGAAACCCTCTTTTTAAAAACCATATGCTTAGCTCACTGTTGCATGAAAACTGTTTCTGAAACACCCGTTTAATGCGGCTGGCATCACACTCCTGGCTTGTTCGAGTCTGCAGGGGGACACAGGGCAGCCAGTGCGGGAGAAGTGAGGTGGCAGGAGAGTGTAGATGGGCAGGGTGCAAGCCTGCCTTTGCCTGGCTGGCAGCCTCTCACCGAGCTATGACCTCAGCTCTTTTTATAGTTCCTTTTGGGGCAAAGCCTCGCTGAGCAGCCTAGGATGGCCTGGAACTTACAGTCCTTCTGCCTTGGACTGTCAAGTGGCTGGGATCACAGGCACGTGCCCCCATCCCCAACTATAAGTCACTGCTCTGAACTAAAGTAAGACTTCTATTTTCATTCCCTGTCTGACTTACTGATATCAGAAGTCTCCCTTAACACATAGCTTCCCGCACTTCCCAGGATGTGGCTGGCCCTAGTCAGTCACCATATTGTTTCTCCTTTGCAACTCCAGATTTCAACCAACATTCATGAGCCACGGCTCCAGCCACTGCTCCAGCAGCTTTCTCTGGGTGCTGTGTCTCCTGCCGTGGTGGGCTACGACACCCTCGACACAGCCAGATCACCCATGGAGGGAGGGCTGGCTCCTTGCCCACCCACATCTCCTGCTGTGCTCCTGCCACACCTCGCTTCCCCCACTTGGCTGCCCTGTGTCCCTCTGCAGGCTAGAAACAGGAATGTGGGACAGCAACAACGTAGGACTTTCCATTGTGCAGCATTAAACCTCTGCGCCTCTGAGCAGCAGGCTGCTCCTTCTGCCCAGAATAATTTCCCATGATGATCTGCAGCTCCTGTTTGTACTTCAGCATTCAAAGCAGCCAGCATTGCTCTTGGGAGGCCTTTTGTGGCCCTTTGAGGTGGGCTTCCTGCTCCTCCACTGGCCCACTGCCATGCCGTGGTTGGCAATAGGGTCACAGTTCAGTGAGCCAACAAGGCTGAAAACACTGCAGGTCGAGCTGCATGGAATTCACCTACCTTGCACACAACTGCAGCACACTGTGCATGCTGGCTGCTTGTTTGCAGTCTACTGGCTGCTGGGGAGTCATAGCTCACTGACTCTGCTCAGCATGGACAGAGAGCGCTCATCCCCAGACCTGGAAGGCCAGGAAAAGATGAAAAGTTGAAGTACGGTTTCTACTGCATGTGATCACAATAGAATAGCATACATCTTAGCAAGTTAGGGCTCAATCACAAGTCAGATCATCTTAACTTTGGTTTATTTACCTGCCTGTTTCACAAACCACTCCTTCAGTCATATGTTCATTCATTTAACACATGCATCCTGAGACTGAGTGCCTGAAAGTCTGCTGGGCCTCAGTGATGGGCACAAAGGCACTAATGCGATGTCTGCCTTCATGGCAGCACAGACTGTGTGGGGTGTGGTACTGCAGCAGTACGTGTCAAAATGGGAACACAGTTAGGAGATCTTCTTAGTGCTTCTGTGAGTTCCTGATGAGTCCATGGAGAACCTGGAGGCCTGGCATCTAGTCAGAGGAAGCTGAGTCCACAGAGCCTTCGTATTTCCATGCTTTTAAGGGTTTTTTTTTTTTCCAACTCTTTCAGAGTTGGAATATATTCAACATGCAGGCAGACAAGAGCTTCAAATGCCAGGCCTTGCCAAACACATAGGTATTGGACTGTAGAATCTTTATCCCATTATAAGGATTAGAAGATGCTATTTGGTGGTATTGTTCCATTAATTGGACATCTGCTATGCACGGGCCATTGTATGTGCATTAGCTCATTTAATTCCCAGGACATCCCTGTGAGGTAGGGTGCTATCACTATTTCATAGATGAGTTTGAATGCAATCAAGTCATTTGTCCTGGATCATACTTCTAAGAAGAGAAATGAGCATGTGGAAATCCAGGGAACCCTGGAAAATCAAGGGAACCCTGGTAGCAAGGCTTGGACCTTCACATGCCATTTACTCTTGATGCAGCATCAGTAACTTTCCTGTGATGACAGAACAGGGCCTGTGTTTTTGTCATGTTGGCAGTGGAAGCCTTGAAATAGCAGTATGAATGGAAAAACTCCTAGGTGATGTGCAGGGTGGGACAGTTGCTAATGTCTGTATACTGGCCTCTCTACTCGAAAAATGCAATGAAATGCACTCTGTGAGGCTATAGTTACTGGCTATTATGAGAATCTCACATTAGAGGAAACATTCAAAGTGGCATAGAATGTTTCCTCTATGGTGAGACTCCCATCCACCCATCCATCCCCCATCCATCCACCCATCCACTCCATCCATTCATCTACTCACCCATCCATCCATCCATCTGCCCATCCATCCACCCATCCATCATCCATCCATCAATCCATCCCCCATCCATCCACCCATCCACTCCATCCATCCATCTACTCACCAATCCATCCATCCATCTGCCCATCCATCCACCCATCCATCATCCATCCACCAATCCATCCACCCATCCATCCATCCCCCATCCATCCACCCATCCACTCCATCCATCCATCTGCCCATCCATCCACCCATCCATCATCTATCCATCAATCCATCCCCCATCCATCCACACATCCAGTCCATCTATCTACTTATCCATCCATCCATCCATCTACACACCCATCTACCCCACCTTTTCATCATCTTTCTCATTTCTCCTTCCTTTTCTTTTTTTACCATCATCACCATAGCTCATTTCTCAGTCTCCTCTTTCCTTGCAGAGCCTCTAATCATTACTCTCTTAAGTAATCTTCCCTGAGGCTTTAATACTTCTCATGACCATACTGAGTATCATGAAAACACAGGTTTTGTTGTGCTGCCATCCCTCTGAAAACCTTTCAAGGCTCACTATTGCTTACATGGTTATGATCATGTGCCACAACTGTTCCAGCTCAGGGCCTGTCATCATAGCCCAGCTGTCCTTCCTGAACCACTTCTCTGTCTTTGTTCAAGGCATTTCCCTTGTGGGAGAGGCCCCTCTCTGCCCTCTTCAGCCCCTGATTCCCATCTTTTCTGGTGGGAATGAAGCTTTCTCTCAATACCATACCAAGGAGCTATTACTTTCTTCTTTGGAGTCAGCTAGGCTAATATGAATTTGGACTTCAAAAGTCCTGAGCTACCATCTTGGCTGTACTACTTACTATCTGTGTGACTCCAAATATATTATCTCTCTGTAAAGAAAGCAATGAAGAAGGAAAGAAAGAAGGAAGGAAGGAAGGGAGGAAGGAAGGAAAGAAGGAAGGAAGGGGAGGAGGAGGAGGAGAAGATATTAATACTTAACTCAGTTTATTGTGAGAGAAAAAACAAAATAAAATAAAAACATCAAATAAAAACCAATATGCATAGTTGGTACTCAATGAATATTTGTGAAAGGATGGATATAATCAGACCAACACTTCCCCATATATTTTCACCAATAGTCACCATTATATTTTTTACATAAAATCATATATGTTGAGAAAAAATGTCTTTCAGTATAGCACTAGGCTAAGACTACAAATCTTTTCTTTTTTT
>NW_004524732.1:1451305-1452003 GCF_000260255.1 Octodon degus
ACAGGGTCTACAGGGTCTCACTACGTAGATTGAACTCCTGGTGATTTGCCTTTTTACAGCCTCACAAAAGCTGGGATTACAGGCGTGCGCCACCATGCCCAGTCTCAATTGCCATCTCAGTGCATCCCAGGGGTGGGGCTGGCACAGCAGACTGGGGATCAAACCCGAGCCCCTGAGTATGCCTAAGCAGGCGCTTTAGTTGGTTGAGCTATTTGGCTGGCCCTAAGACTACAAATCTTGACCACCTCCCAAGTAGGCGACCACCACCTTCCCATAACCCCAGCTCCAGTGTGCATGTGTGTGCCATCTCATGGAGGCACTGCAGCCTGGAAATGGGGGGGGGCCCAGAAGTGCTTCCTCCTATCTGGCTTACTGCGCATTATTTGTGACACCTGCATGTGCAGCCGTGGTGCACAACTCTGGCCCACAAGACCAGCAGTAAGCTCAGTGTTCTTCAGGAGCTGGATTTGGATCTGGCTATAATAGAAGTGGGTTTAAACGTGCCTGCAATCCAACCACTCTGGAGGGCTGAGGCCAGAGGATTGCAAGTTTGAGCCCATCTTAGGCAACTTACCAACTTGGCGAGATGGTGTCTCACAACAAATATTTTTTTTTCAAAGTTTTATTGATAAACAGATAGCAATGAGACAGTTTCAAATCCAATCGGAAGTACAGTTTCAACAAATAATACACTGCAT
>NW_004524732.1:1459434-1484617 GCF_000260255.1 Octodon degus
CAGGGTAGCAGGAAGTTCTCCGCACACTCACCGGACCTGGGCTAGGACTGGGTCTGGGGGCTCCCGCAACTCGGCAGAAAATCCTTACAACAAATATTTTAAAAAGGGCTGGGTAGGTGGCTTAGTGTGAAGGCCCTGGGCCCCTAGCACAGGGAGAGAAATCCCAACAGACTTTGGTAAGATGAACTACAGTGCTACCTCAGTTCACAGATGCTTTTGTTTGCAAACAATTTGGTTGCTAATAGAAGAATTCGGCAAAAATTTTTTTTTTCATTTGCAAACTAGGCACCCGACCACAAACATGACTGAGGTGGCCATCTTCCCCACACAAACACAAACATCTTTTCCACAATCACAAAACAAGTTAAGTTTATGAACTGAGGTACCACTGTACATGTCCTTTTATAAGAATTCTGACTCCTTAGAGTAGACAAATATGTGTAGATTAAAACTGACTTTAACAATACAGATACAGGAATGGAAGCATTTAGTTTTGTTGTTTTCTTGGAGAAAAAGGTAGACAAACACCGCAGGCTCTGGCTGTGTTCTTTGCACATCCTGCCCTCCTGCCCTGTCTTTCCTGGGTCACTTCTCCATACTGTCATCAGCACCCAAGGGAAGCAGAGATTATTTACTTGTCACCTCTAACTGCCAAGGCAACTGGTTTTAGTGAAGACTCAGGCTTTAGCATCAGACAAGTGCACTATTGAATTCTGGATTTGTGCTCACTTGTGGCGGTTGTTAATATGCTTGCTACTGAGGCCCTCTTTTCTGTCTTCCTTGGCTCTTAGGAAGGATCAGAGAGAGCAGAAATGTGGGGAAGGTAGCAGATCTCTCTACATGACCCCTGGAAGCTTCTTTACCTTCTGTGCTGTGTGGTGAAGGAAACTTGGTGTTTAGAAAGTGTTGGTTGCATCAAGTGCATTTGAATTCTGTCCAGCTTGTTTGAAGCTAATAGTTCTCCAATAAAGTAGGAAGTATAAAAGGGCAACTTTGGAAGGAAACAAGCTGGCTTCCCAACATCACAGCTCGGCTGTTTCAGAAGCCTGGCTGGGAATGGTAAGCTCAGCTTTCCGCCCTGTGGCCCTGGGTCCGTGCCGCCCTGGCATGGTGAGGCCATTCACTGCCTTCTCCAGTGTCTGATGTACTGCAGACATGGGCCCGGAGGATGTGACGGGGGAGGGGCAGACAGAGGCAGGCAGCCAGGCAGGCGCGGAGGCTAAATTAGTGAGTCACTTGCAGCATTAGAAAGAGAAATGGGTGGAAGGCGATGCGGCCACCTCCCAGCAAACTGTCGTTCATCACGGCTCTGCGTTTGCCTTACTTTCTGCCTTCTGGGGTTGTGTTGCCGGGACACCTGTAGCTCCAGATGTCCTGCTCCTGAATGAGTGACCTGAAAACTGGGCAGTTCTGCGTATGACAAATATGTGTCCTCCCTTGGCTTCTCCTCCGCAGCAAACACCGGGCTGCAGTGAGCCAGCGGTGCACGGCTGATCTCTGGTGGCCTGGGTATGTCTGCCATCAGCCTTGCCTTTGACGCGTGAGCAAACTGAGCCTCTGAGGGGCTGACAGAATGGTCCAGGACCACACGGGCTGTGGGTGGCAGAGCCTGGGGTCCTGACTCCAAGCCTCTCCCTCTCAGCACACAGTGGCTCATGATTGTCTTCCCCAAGTGCTGGGGTAGGAGTTCTCTCTGGCCCAGGAGCTCTCCCAAATTCCTTAGCTGAGTCCAATGTCTCTGCATCGCACCTTTGATTTGGTTGATGACAGTCTGCCAGAGTCTGCTCATCAGAGACTCTCTGAAGTCCAGGGCCAAGAGAGACTGAGACAGCTTGGGAATAAAAGAAAAAATGCTCAATTTTTTTCTTGGTGGCTAGTCAGAGTCAGTCAAGTTCTCCTCAGTAAGTAAATCTCATTCTGTAGGGACTTAAAGTTCAACATATCACTACTTTATGAAAAATATCTGTTCCATGTTGTGCCTGAGATATTTGATATTCAGACAGAGAGTGAGGTTAAGCTCAACAGCCTAGGTTGTATGGTAATAACAATAAGCTTGTCTTCTGGATGGTTAACAACCTAAGTTTGCAGACCAAAATTAGAGAAAAAGGAGGGCTGCAAGGAAAACCAGCATTTTAGCCCTAGCCTTCCAAGGTCAATTAAAACTCAGGACATATGAGAACTTGTACTGTAATGTCATGTAACTCAGTAATGTCCCAAATTTTCTGATGAAGGAGATTATGGGGCTAAAGAGGAAAGTGTATAGTGTGCTTAAGGAGAGTCATATGGAGAGAAAACATTCACTTAGGCTTTCAAAGAGAGCACATTGGCCAAGCATGGACCGTGACTCATCCACATGGCTGACACTGACAAAGGATCTACAATCTGAGGTACAGGATCTCAGGATAAATCCTGTGGGGATTTCACTGACCTCATCAGATCCAAAAGCTACAACTTTTGTTGCATAGGTCTTGCTTTATCTTGGTCTTAACCATCCAGCAGAAAAGTATAAAAGCGATATATAAGAAGTAAATCCATGCTGTTATGTTGAGCTGTAGGGGACTCAGGTCAACAATTTCTGACATTGCCAGTGATGCGGAAGACCCAATACTATTATGGACTACTGAACTCTTTTAGAATATTTTGTTGAGTTAACATACCTATAATATTTAAGTGCCAGAACTAAACAAAAAAGGGGATACAGATGAATGTCCATTTTATATCTGTGTATTCAAAATGGTTAGGATAGCTATATAGTTACATTCTCTTAATGAATAGAGGGATTTGTTCTAATAGTGTTTGTAAACAGGATATCATGTCTGCATCTTGTATAGCAAATAAGCACTAGGAAGAGAGTATGCAATGTGTTAATTATTGGAACTGTCCTACTAATTTAATTTGAAACTGTCTCATTGCTATTTGTTTCTCAATAAAATTATGGGAAAAAAGTGGTATTCATATTTTTTCAATTGGTTTCACTACAGAACATCACTTTTCATGTTTTTTTCACCCCCTGTAAGTCTCTGTCAGAGCCAAGTTCCTTGAATGCAGGTTGGCAAACAGTTTAAGTAAGATGTCTATTATCCTCATTGGTGCATCTGGTTTGCTTTAGAGAGCTCATACGGATTGAGAAGCCTCACAGTTTTAGAGCTCTTTCATACCATGAGCTCTTTTGATTTACTGAAGCCCCACCAGGGAAGGAAATGTGTTGTCCTCAGCCAAAAGCCTGAGACAAGGAGGTTCACAGGACCAAGGAGAGGTGAGGCTGGACTGGGTTTCTAACAGCAGCTCTAGGTCCCTTGTCCACCTCCAAGTCTCCCAAGACTTGAAGCCCACCCCTACTGCCCAGGCACTGGCCCCAGGCTTCAACGTAATCCTGCACTTTCATTTCTCTAGTCTGCTAGGGTTTGAACAAGTGTCCTTTCAAAAGTCCTTCATTGAAACTGTGATCCCAAGGTGATGATGTTAAGCTGAGGCTTCTGAAAGGTCATTAGGATAGAGGGCCCCTGGGGGGATCAGTGCCCTCCTAGCAGAGCTTCCCAGAGCTGTCTGGCCATTCTCTCTTTCTCCAACTAGGGTACATATAGTATTTCATCCTCTGAAGGTACAGAAGAAGGCACCATCTCAAAAGGAGAGCACAGGCCTTTCTAGATGCCAAATCTTCTGGCACTTTGGTCTTGGACTCTTCAGCCTCCAGAGCTGTGAGAAACAGTGCTCCATTACTCACCGATTCCCTAGCCAAGAGGCTCTGTCACAGGCTTAATGGACTCAGTACCTTATGTAACAGCTGGAAATGAGGCTGGGGCTAGTTATTGTGGAGCTAGAACCAAGCCCAAGGCTCTGTGAAGTCATTAAAGATGAAGGCAGAGTCCTGTGCTCCTGGTGTTGGTGAATAAGCCCAGAGAAAAGGGCCTCATTTGCAGGAAGGAGGTCTCAGCAGACCCCAGAATTCTCTTGGTGGTGCTGTTCTTTGCCAGCCCAGGGGAGACTGAGGCATCCATGATGCCAGTGAGCTGTCCCGAGTGCCTGGCTGCCAGTGCAGCTGGAGCAACATGCAACATGTGAAAGCTCCGTGGATCGACTGCTCACCGGGTGGAGGTCCTCACCTGGCCAGGAACTTCCTCTACCTGGAAAACAATTGAGGTCTCCCAGCAGCTCAAAAGATCAATCCACTTATTGATCAATTAGTAACATATAAATAAGAAAGGTAGTATGGAACACTTACACAGGCCCTGGAAACCTTGCATGCAGAGGACTCTGTCCATAAGGAGCTTAACGCCCAGCATGGAGGGGAGAGAGAACCTGGAGCACAGGTGAGATGAAATGATGAAGTTACAGAGTTCACAGTCATGCAGGATCTCCCAGGAGGGCAACCAAAGCAACAGGGCAAAGTGGGCATTAGTGAGGAATCCTGGAAGTGGCAAATCTTGGGTGGTGTTTTGAAGGATGCATAGCATGTATGAGCTGGAGTGGGTGAGAGGAAGAAGTAAAGACACCATTAGCAGGGAGTATAAACTAGCATGGTGGTAACTAAGAAGAGTTAAGGCATCTGGGGGAAGACAGAAAGTCGCTGTATGATGGGACCAGAAAGCACTCACATGCTGAACAAGATGGCTTCCCAAACTCTAGTGGCTTAGAAACTGAGAATCAGAAACAGAAGAAGGGCAGAGACAGGAGCTCTATTGTAAGAAAAAACAGCCAGTGAGGATTGGTCATCTTTTTGTATGTAAATAAAGATATGCCCAAGAGAATAGAAGCTCCCGGAATGTACAAAAGAAATCCTGGGTAGAACTTTGAATTGAGGGTCAGGAAATTGAACTCACATTATTAAAGGGCGAGAAGGTCAGAGCTGATATCCGGGTTCTGCTAATCCACTTTAATTATGTCATCCTCCAGGATAGGAGCAGCTGCTTCCGCCCCCTAGGAGGCTGCAGGCCGCCAGTCTAGTATCCACAAGACCCATCAGCAGTACAATCCAGCCACCCCCACCCCCCACTCCCCATTTTCTACCTCCCACCCTTGACCCCGTGTGGAAGGGGCCTTTCAGTGTCTCTTTTCCATAGTCACTTGGAAGGATGGGAAGATAGCAGGTTATGCTTTCCATGCTCCCAGAGTGCTGACCTGAGCAGATTTCTGTGTGAAGAGAAGAGGACTGGGAAATCTACCTTTGAGAGGGTTGCTTGGAAAAAGATGGGCCTCTTCTGATGAGGGTGGTGCTTTCCTGGTGCTTTGGAAGGCTCTGGATTCAACTGGATTCAAGCTGACCCTCAAAGGGCCTCTGCCATCTGAGGCCTACTTGATCAAGGCTTGGAGGACTGGCTTGCTGGGGAGGCTGTGAAAGACTGGCATCCCTTCTGAGTGTCCTGTTCCCATTATCAGGCACGCTGGCCCTGGCCTAGCCCAGGAATAGTGAGGAAGCCCTGCTGGGTAGATGCTGAAAGGCCTTTTCTTTCTTTATGCCATGCTCTGTGGGAAAAAGCCAGACTAACTGCATGCCAGGCCAAATCAGCAATGCTTGAAAGCCTGTTTTATAGAGATGTGGAATGTCCGAGCTGAATGGGGCCTTAGAGAACACAGCCCCAACCCACACACACCCATGCAGCTCCTTCTCGGGCCTCCACGTGGAAGCCCGGACCCTTCTCCTCCTGGGGCCTGTGATGATGCAGTCTCCAAAGCCTGGCTTGGCGCATTCTGCACTCCCGCTCCTCTCAGCATTCCCATCCACACAAAGGGCCAGTTGCTTCTCACCCATCACCTCCTGGTGCTCTGCAGAAGAGACGTACTTGAAGGTCAGGTGGAAAGTGCAGGGTGGTGCACAGCTGTGGTGCCAACAATCATCACAGCATTATCAATGGTGATTGTTCCTTATTTTTTATTAGTGCATTTTTAAAAGAGAATAAAAATAGTAAAAAAAAAACCATTAGAAATGATACATAATTTCACTGAACAAAATAATAAGAATTCAATAATGGTTGTATTGCATATTGTTGCTTAAATTTTTTCACTCTCTGAATTTTTTATAATTTTTTTCCTTCTTTTTTAATGTATCTGGTACAGGGTCTACAGGGTCTCACTACACAGATCCAACTTGTAGTGATCCTCCTGTTTTCAGCCTCCCAAGTGCTGGGATTACAGGCGTGTGCCACTACACCCAGTCTCAATCACTGTTTTAGTGTGCTCCAGGGGTGGGGCAGGCACAGCATGCCAGGGATTGAACCCCAGCCACTGCACTCTGCCTAAGTAGGAGCTTTAATTTGCTGAGCTATCTGACTGGCCTTTTATAAAGTTTTTGACCAAATTTGCATGCTTATACCTGGTAATCTGAACAATTAATTTGAAGACAACAGTATTAGCACATTTTTCATAAAATAATCATTATATTCATTATGGGAAATTGTTCTATGTCTTACCTAAACTTGGGAATGAATCAAACCATAGCAGAGCATGCTGAATTTCAACTTCAAATAAATCCAAAATCATGTTTTTAACATTGGAATGCTAGAAAACTCCAAATCATTGGCACTGGAAAAACTGGATTTCCATATACCAAAGACTAAAACCAGACCCATGTCTATCACCGTGCAATAAACTGAAATCAGAATGGATCAAATATATGAATATTAAAACAGAAACACTAAATCTACTGCAGGAGAAAGTAGGTAGAAAATTGAAGATACAGGGGGAAGCAGAGAGTTCATGAACAGAACCCAAAGTATGCAGGAAGTGCTTTGAAGAATGAACAATGGGATCTCATTCTATTAAAATTTTTTTGCACATCAAACAAAGACACCAAAAGAGTGAAAAGACAGCCACAGAGTGGGAAAAAATTTTAGCCAACTGTCCCTGAGACAAAGGACTTCTGTCTAGAACATATAAAGAACTGAAAAAAATCAGTCTCCCCAAATTAAAAGACCCAATCCAAAAAAAAATGGCCATCTGAGATGAATACACGCTTTTCAGGTGAAGAAATATGAACAGCAAATAAATATATGAAAAAGAGGCTCAACATCACTGGTCATTCAAGAAATACAAATTAAAACAATACTGAGATTCCATCTCACCCCAGAAAGAGTGGCTTTCATCAAGAAATTAACAAAAAACAAGGACTGGCCAGAAAGTTCAGTGGACTATGGGGCCTGCTTAGGCAGACCTCAGGGACTGGGGTTCGGTCCCTGGCAACACAAGCTGTGCGGGCCCCGCCCCCAGGGGCACACTGAAATGGCAAATGAAACTGGGTGTGGTGGTGTATGCCTGTAATCCCAGGACTTGGGAGGCTGCAAACAGGAGGATCACTACGAGTGATCCCTGTGGATCCCTGTAGGCCCTGTACTAAATACATTTTTTGAAAAAAGGAGAAAAGAAATCAACAAATAACAAATGCTGGCAAGGCTATCGGGGAACAAGTGCACTTCTCCACTGCTGGTGGGAGTGTAGACTGCTACAACCACTGTGGAAAGTCAGCGTGGAGATTATTCAAAAAACTAGGACTAGAAGTCCCTTTTGACCCTGCTATTTTCCCAGAAGAATTAAAAGCATCATACCATGGTGATGTATATGAGTTCTGCATAGAAGCACAATTTATAATAGCTAAATCTTGGAAACAACCCAAATGCCCATCAACTGAGGGATGGATAAAATTGATGTGGCATTTTTATACAATGGAATACTACTCAGCTATAAAGAAGGATAGACTCAGGGCTTTTATAGGTAAATGGATGCAACTGCAGACCATACTCATGAGTGAAATAAACCAGACTCATATATGTAAACATTGTATTGTCTCCCTGGTGTGAAAAACTGAAAGAGTTTTAACACATAAATAGATATTATGAAATGGTGAGAACTACTCAAAAGGAAAGAACAACTGAAATGAAGCAAAGGAGAAAAGAAGAATTAAAAAGAAAATTTTATATATATATATATATATATATATATGATAATTATGCTACTAATTTCTATTAGTTGATTTAAAAAAACAGCTTGTGCTTATATTGTTTGATTGATTTTCCATGCCTATATCTTGGAATCTGAGTGACTACTTTGAAGATTACAATACATAATATTTAACCACTGTTAATCTTCTATTACCATGTTTTGAAATCCTGTATTATTGTTTTTATGAGTTTTTTCTCTTTAAAGTTAAAAAAAATCCAAATTAACAAATAAGCCAAGCTATCCAAGGAAATAAGAACCTGATTCTAATCCTACCTAATCTAAATGGCTCTTGAGTTTTTTCCTTAAAGCACCTTGAGCACATTAATACCTGTCAGTGCAGCTCATGATAAAATGTTTCATTTTGCATAAATTCACACAATAAATTTTTTGTTACTACCTAATCAAGTCAGAGAAATGAGAAAACCAGGTTGAGAACTCTGCTTATTCGAATGTCGTCACCGCCATGGACAAGTGAGTCGAGGACTGCTGTGGCTGCCCTGTGGCCTCCCTACAGCGGCTGCGTCTGTGTTCTTGCTAGCAGCTTAGGATGTTCTGGGGTGGTACTTAGGCCTTGCATGGTCTCCAACCTTCAGACTGTTCTTCTGTGAGGGAGATACTGGCATCTCTCCTCTCCTAGGTGTCTTAGTTATTCTTCTCTCATTGCTGGGACAAATACCTGACACTCAAAATTAGGGAAGGAAAGGTTTATTTAGCTCACAGTTACTGGAGATTTCAGTCCATACTTAGCTAGCTCCAAGGCAGAGTGGCACATGGCAGAGAGCAACTTTTCATGGCGATGGCAAAGAGCAGAAGGAGTGGCAGCATCTCAGGCAGCTAACAAGCCTCTCTTCCCTCCTTACACTGTAATGCAAATTACCTGTCCCAGGTTGGGTGCAGCATCCACACCCACAACAATCAATCACAAACTCCAGAAGCTGCCCTATAACTACATAAGGCTCTGGGGGACACCTGTACACAAACCATAATGATAGACAAGGTGCATAAGGCCTAAAAAGCTAGGACTTTTGCCTAATGAGTGGCAGGTTCCATTGGAGGAGTCCACAGCCTGTGTCTTAAGCTACTATGCGAGATGACTTTCTTGTATAAAATAGGAGGCGATTCAAGCTTCCAATATTTAATGGTTATCAGGTGTTTCTTCATAGGTAACTCATTGCTTACAGTGCAGCAAGACTATTCGAGTCTCAGAGAAGCAGCAACCCTGTGCTACTTAGGTAGAAATGTCCTCTCCAGGCATGGCCAGGCCACAGGTCTCACCCCTCCAAGGGCATGCTATGACCCCTGCTTCCCTGCTGCGCGTCAGCCCCATTGAGCGACCGAGGTTTATAGTGATAACTTTTCAGACCACATTTCATGAAGAAGCAGAGATGGGAACAATGTGTTATGAAAGAACATTATCTTTTTAAAGGTAACATTTTAGAATGCTTGTGCTAAAATCTATAATTGCTCATTTCTGTAAGATTTCCTGGGTGGGTTAATAAGGTCATAGGCATTATACCTGCACATCTAAGATGATGTGCACAACACATGGCAGCCACTTGATTCCACCATGAATGTGCACCTCACATCTTGTAGCTGCAGGACGGCCCCCCATACACACACACACACACACACACACACACACACACACACACATTCACACATCTATACACATAACAGTATTCACACTCACTGAGATGTCGAGATGACAAGCTGCTGCAAAAACCTGTATGTTTGCACTGCATGTTTTAAAATAGCCCATATCATCTCTACCATTCATGTGGCACTCGTGACACTCCCTGTCTTGTGCCAACTTGCAATGTATATGTTTGTATGTGGCTTTTTGCAGTTTGGGGAGAAAAGGAGAAGGTGCTTGGTGGCATGTGCCTGGCCCCTCCTCTGTCCTGACCCCTCTGAGCAGTCATGCCTGTTGTTAGCCATGGCTTTGGAGGGGTTGCTGATCCAGTGTAGGATCCCACCTTCCATGGAAGGAGGCAGTGTCTATTCATCCTGAAAAAGAGGAGCGAAAAAACTGCTCCTGCTTTCTCTTCAGCTGCTCCAATGACTGTGGGTTAGCTTACACGCTTACTGCACCTGCTGAGGAAGCTGTGCAAACCCTCCTGGCATTCCATGGCAAGGTCCGTGCTTTTCTGGGATATGTGCATTCTTCACTTACTTTTGTACAGAAGGCCCCTCTTCAAGGAGTAGTTATAGCAAGCGTCACTGTGCTCACAGGCTGGAGCTTTATGCAACAGAAAGCTGCGAGGTTTAGATCCCTAAGGGACTTTTGCATACACTGCTCAACTGCTCCTGGACTCCGAGGAGAGGACGCAGGTAGACATCGGCCCCCTCGCAGCCCACAGCCGATGGGATGGCCCAAAGGAGATCACAAACTGAAAGCACAGCATATTGTGGCACCCACCAGCTTCTGGGCTGCCAGACCTCTGCTTTCCTCTCTCCCATATGCCTGTCTGTAGACTGCACACGGTCCAGCTTCAGTCTCATAAATGGTTCTCTCCTTCCCTTCTGCAGGATTAAGCCATAGTGGCAACATGGGCTGAAAAAGGCTTCATTAGTGAACAAGAGTGGGAAGAGCTTACAACCAATTAGGCAGATTCTTTCACATTCCACATTTCACATTTGAGGTCCAGAGACCCTAAATACCTTGCCTGAGATCACACAGTTTCCACGGGTGCAACTGTACCCTACAAAGGTCTTGTCACTCAGTGCTGCATGGTTTCACAGAACAAAGGGTAACTATATCTTCTACAGAGGGCAAATTGCAAGGTTGCCTAAAACAGGAGAGCTGTGTCAAGGTAAAGTGTTTCCATTTGATAGAAGAACAAGAGAGCTCCTAAAATACTTTTCTTGCGACCTACTTAACTATTATCCATCTCTCTCCCACCCCCGCCCCTTCACCAATTGCTTTCGCTTTGAGAATGCTCTATAGTTTATCATTCTATCTGTGGCTCTGATTTTAAAGATGTTTTCAGGTAGAGCAGCAACTTCAAACAACATGCCCCAAGAAGGATCTGGAGACAAAAAGGCATCTTCCACCCATAACTCAGGTTTCAGGTGTCTTGGTATGTGCTGATGCCCCTGGGAAACAGGGCTGAGGACTGCAGAAAGAGTCACAGGGGTCTTCTCATCCTATTTTTCTAAAGGCCATGCCTTGCCTTGGGTTAGCAGGCAGAGAAAGGTGGTGCCATGCTGAGTGTGACTATCCCTTTTTTTCTGCCCCAGAGGAAATTATGTTAGGAGGGTGTTGTAGTCATGATGTGCAAGGGAATTGACTTAATAGCGGACATATAGATTATAGGATTATTTTATACTATTCTCCCAAAAAGTCAATTGCAGAAAAGTGTAGGAAACCTGTTCTTGCACTAGAGACCCAAAGAATCCAGCAGAGTGCCTGGATCCTGTAGCAATGTCCTGCACAAGTCCAGCTGGAGACCTGGAGCCCACAGCAATGTCTCCTGCAAGTCTGTATCGAGGATCTGCACTGAGAAGGCCCAGATGTCAGGGGTGGAAGCCACAACGTCTGCACCAGTGGATGAAGGATCTGTGCCAGCAGGCTGAGGCATCTACACTGGAGCCAGAAAGTGACCCTCAGAGTATAGACCGGGGCTCCTGAAGAGAACCGCAGCCATCCTCAGGGACAGTGAAGACCCAAGCTCCTCCAGCAATGAGAACAGCTGGGTTCATATCAGGAAAACCAGCATGACAAGCTTCTCCAGGAGAATCCACAGCACACCATCTTCCCTCCAGATCTCCTTTTATGGTCTTGGTAACAGTCCCCAGATGGGCCTGCCACACCCAGGACCACGTTGATTCAGTTCAGCTGCATGTTCCAAGTTGAGCATTAATTAGTCCACTACAACAGGCATGAGCTCATTACCTTGAGAGTACCTCAGAAAAATAGGAGAAAGGCAGCCATTCCCCACCCTCTGCCACATGTACAGTGAAATCAAGTGATTTCCAAAGTGTCCCTTTCTCTTGGCAGTACTCACTGTTCTTTGTTTCTGGACTATTCTTTCCCCACCTGGTTTTCCTGGAATGCTCAGAATCATTTTCCAAACTTATCTCTTGCATGAAGTTCCTTACTCTCTGGTTCTGCCCCGGTAGCTTCATTGTCAGCTCAGGTACAGTATTTAGACTGTTCTATGATTTATATTTCTTCAGGAATGTACTAGGTTTTTTTTTTTTTTTTTTTTTTTTTGTACATGGAATTGTACACAAGACTTTGTACTTACTAGGCAGGCTTATGCCACTGAGCTATCTTCCAGGCCCCAGGAATGTACTAGATTTTGATAATGACTTCCAAGACCTGTCATCCCTATGATAGGGACAGAGGAAGAAACTCAGAGAAGTTATGACTTATTCAGTGTCACCTGGCCAGTATGAAATGGGACCAGTTTTCACATACAAGCCAGCTGGCCTCCAAAGCCCTGGTGTCTACCAAGATGTGAAACTGCCTACCTAACAGCAAAGGACCCAGATGGGAGGATGTGAAGAAGCGTGTTATCCTTGGCTAACTCTTGACACCAACTGATGCCCCCTCACCATTGTAAAGCTTCCACACACTCCGTACATCCACACGTCTGGTCCATGTAACAAGGCTGCACATCGGGATTGCTTTGCAGTTTAAACGTTTTAAAATTTCCCCTGCTGTAAAGCAGGAGGAGGCCTAAAGAAGGGACTTACCCAGAGTTATCCTTTTTTGTTTTTGGCAGTTAGCAACTTGCAGATAACTAACACCTGCAAACTCCAAACGCCTTTTCTATGTTATGGCAATTAATTCAGTTGCCTGACGTGCAGTACTGTTGCAGCGGTGGCTGCATCCCCAAGTAAACTGTGTGTGGCACTTGGCATACCGAGCATTCACTTCGGTTCCAGGAAATCCAGGCTTTTCTTTCTTTGGTCATTGTGTAGTGCAATGACCAGGGCTCCACCTGCCAGGCAAGTGGAGGCATCTCAGGTAGTGTGACCATGAGCAGTCATTGCCCTCTTTACACACATCACACCCCTGCACAGCTTGAGTTGGTGTTAAGAGCAAAACTTCCAGACTCTACTGATGTTTTTCTCTTAATATATGTAAGACATGCATATGCTGGGGGAACTCAGCAATGCGCATAGTGCTCTGTGTTGTAAATTGAACTTGGCCTTTTTGTCCTCTACTCAAGAGCAAGGAACAGAGAAGGCTATTATTAGAAGAAAATTCCAAATCTTTGATTTATTTTGGCACATTTTTTTTTTTTAACTTTGGCCAAGCTTGGTATCTCAATGGCAACTCAAACCTGAGAGTTAAGCACTTCAGACTCATGTCCCAGCAGGCTGGGACAGACCTATGCAGGATGTAGCTCCACAGGAAGTATGTGGTGGCAGGGCTCCCAGATGGGTGGGGAGGCAGGCCAGGACCACTGCCTGGCAGCGAGACAGGCTGTCCTAATGCTGACGGTGCAAAGATGGAATACGGAAAATGCGATGAATCTTGCTCAATATCTGATTTTGTGGATGAGTGAGATTTTTGTAGGTGGTAAGGCAGATGGAGAAGCAAAAGGTACATCTTGCTTTCGCTTGTGAAATATTGAGTAGCCTTAGATATTTTGGAAGACATGAAAATGAGTAACATCTGAAGAGAACATAGTACTTCAGCACTGTGTTATCTTTGGGCTGGATCCCATGGGCCGTGGGGAAGACCCAGAGCAAGGGAGCATGTGGTCCAGATCCTGTTTTGGGATTACTGCAGCAGCTCTGGTCTTACAGTATCCACCTCATAGCCTCACAAAGAACTCTGTGGCACAAAATGGGAACTAGAAGAGCTAGTCGATGAGCTAAAAAAAAAAAATCAAAGATCCCATTTTCCTACTTGTGTCAAGTCAAATAAATGGAGCCAAATAAACGTGGAAAAAAAAATCGAGATAGTAGCAAAATTGCCTGGAAGCAGAATGTTTTTCAAAGTCCCTAATGAGGTGTCAGGAAACCTAACGAGACAAAACTCCCTACCCTACACCTAGTTTTTCATGCTGTCCTTTTCATCCAGTCATAATTAAGTTGTGAAATTGGAATTATAACCTTTCATTAACGATGAGGCCACTTGCCCCATTCCCCTTTCTGGGAAGAAGGCAGCTCTGTGCAGTCCTGTCTTCCACAGCTCCGCTCGCCTCATCCTTCCCGTTATGCGGCTGTAGGCAATGGCATTGTTGGGGTGGATTTTGATTAAGAAGGGCCATGTGGCTCTTCTTCATTGATTTTGGTATTGAATTCCATCATTCTTAGTTAGGAATTATTAGGCAGCTGAAGTCCAGAGGAGACTGGCTGTTGCAGCTTTTGGTGCTATTGGCTTGTTAGAAGATGGGAAGGGTGGATGAGGAGAAAGAGGCTTATGCCTTGGGCCAGGCAACACACGACTCTCTAGATAGGCAGGTGCCCTTGGATCCTCCAGGTTGTGAGCACTATTCCCATGCATAGAAGTGGACACAGGCTCACATAGGGGCTTGTGTGGTGTAGGGGCCTCTGGTTGGGAAGAGAATCCCAGCCAGACTTATTCCAAACCCATGCTATCTTTCTCCACTGCAGTTAAAGGTGATGACTACTTTTTATGCACATAGGCCTACTGAGAGTAGCCTTAGATTCACCACTTACCCTTCATCGAGGGTAGTACAAATTCCCAAGCACTTTGCTAGAGCGCTTTGGAGAAACCCTCTGAAGAGACTTGAGCTCCTTACTGGATAGCCTAAGCAGTTTTCCCAAAACCAGTTAGGAAGCACAAATGTTTGCCTCACTGCACCACCTCTGAAGTTGAGATCTACAAGGGCAAAATGCCTATGCCAAAGTGTGAAGCCAGTCAGGGGCATTTCAGAGGCTGGGGTCGGCTGGCAGATGGGAGCTACCTGCAAGGCAGGGATTTTGTCCTAGCATTGTGGTGAGTGAGAGGAAGGTAGGAAGGAAGGAGGAGAGGGGCACAGTGACAGGCCCTGAGCTGGGAGCAGCTGCTCTGTGAAGCCCAAGCCTAGAGTCCCAGGACCATCTGCATTAACTCACTCACTGAGTAAGACTATCGTGTCCTTTTTCTGCAGGACTGTTGAAATAAACTCACTGAGCAGATTCATAGCACAGTGTCTGGAAGTATGGCTGGCCTAGAAGAGAGCTGCTGTGAATTCCCACTGTCAGGCATGCCTGTTCCTCCTTCACCAGGAAGGCACCACCAGCTCTGCTGTGGCTTTCCCAGAAGGGGGTCTTTCCTCCCAACAGCCATCTGAGCTGGGACCTGCCTGTCCTGGTCAGGCCTTATCTATCACAGCTTTCTTGGTATAAAACAGGTCCATGACTCATTACTGGGAACCTCAAGGGCCAGATGTGTGCAAGAAAGTTAGAATGCTTTAGATCTGAGAAGAGCCATCTGGCTTGTGCATTACTTATTATGTAACACCCCCTGCTGGGCCTCAGCAGTACCCATAATCAAGAGTGTAGTATTTCTGCTGTCAAATGTACAACAAATAGTGTAGAGTGAATAGCCCTATAAGTGATATCCTGTCCACTCAAGCCAGTTTGTGCTACCTGATTTGATCAGATCAGCTTAGATTTTGCTGCCAAAAATGAGTTGAACACACACACACACACACACACACACACACGAACATACACACAATTTGGTTTTGCAGAGCTATTTGGATTGAGATAAGAGATTGCATGTGGATATGTGCTCAACGCTTACTCCTATTTGAATAGACACTGCATAGCCTGAGTGCACACTATGTGCCTGGCTCTCTGTTGCCAGGTGGTTCACATTTACTGCAGGAGATACCAGATACTGTGACAACGAGAGTGGTGCTGCTGACAAACACTGACCGTGGGCTGTGGGTAGCTATTTAAGGCCAGCTGAACTATCTTCAATCCAAACTTAGTTCTTTAGTCTAGTACCAGGGCTTGATAGCCCCCTGTGGCTAATGACTGGCAGTGGACCATCTCCTGTACCTCATGGCTACCAGACGGGATAGCAGAGAACACGTTCATCAGAGTGGAAAGTGCCACTGGACAGCATGGCCTGCAGCTTGTTTGGTATGCAGCACGGTGGCTGTGAGCTTGAGGACCACCGTTTCCTGGCCAGGTGGCTTTGGCCAATTTTTCTTGACTTCTGAGTACCTCAGTCTTCTTATCTGTAGAATGAGGAAGAAAATAGGACCTTCCACTTTGGTGGTGGTGAGGACCCAGGGGTTGGTGCGCATGGAACTCCTAGAATAGGGGCCAACATGTAGGTATCTCCTTGTGGGTGTTACCTACATGGCCGTTATGGAAGACCAGGAAGTGAAACCAGAGAGAGGAGATTTCCACTCGTCTGTTCAGACAGCCTCATTGTCTCTGCTCCTGTGCTGCTGAGAGAGGGAGGTGGTGGTGCTGACCCGGAAGCCAGGCATGAACACTTTGTCCTGGGCGGGCTGTAGGGTCAGGCTCTGCTGTGGTGGCCCATGGAGTCCTTCATGGATTCCCCAGACCAAGATTTGATTCATATCTTTTATTTTTACTTTGTTCCATTTTCCTGTTTCTCATCTTAATTTTTTAAAATCAGCCATAATGAGGCTATTGTAAAGCATCGAACCTGCTGTCAGGACCATATATTTGAGATAATATGTTGAAGCTTCATTGATTCTGTGTGACACCGGTCGAAACAGAAATAAAGTGGAGCTGCTGCTTTCAAGCCATCCGATGAAGCATTGAGTCATTGGGGAGAGAGGTACCAGCCAGAAGTGCCTGGGTTCAGATACGAGTGATGCCTTGCACAAAGAGGGGTGGTTGGTGCCCACTGTGGAGCTCGGGGTGAGGACTCAGATGGGCTGAACGCAAGCTGTACAGCCTTACACCATGGCAGCCTTCTGAGCCCATGTTACCTCTGCAAGCCAGGTAGGAATTCTTGTTGTCACCTTCACATGGTGCGGAGAAGACCAAACAATGTAGAGTGAGACGTAGTTCTTCTGGTAGGTGGGACAGTCTCTGAGCTTTGGGAGGGGCAAATGGAACTATCTGGTGTGTATTTATAATTGACATCACTCATGAGATGTCAATCACCAATTATGTGAGTGTGTATTATATAGTGTATGTATACATATGTATATACCTACACGTGTGTGTGTATGTAACTGCGAATTTATGTGTGTGTGTGTGTGTGTGTGTGTGTGTGTGTGTGTGTGTTATTAACATCCACTGACCTGGCCACTTTGGGGAGCAGATGCGTATTCTACTATTGACACTGCCACTTGTGGTCTTCCTGAAGAGAAGGTGTGGAAGAACCCTGGTGAGGTCACTGTCTCTTACACTGTCGTCTTGCTTATGAATTAACATTGAGGAGCTGGGGAGATAGCTCAATGGTGTAAGCATCTAGCTGGTAAGCACAAGGTCCTGAGTTTGCGCTGGTATCCAATTAATTAATTAATTAATGTTGAATTTTGCATCGATAGGAAGGACTGCTCTATAAGCTGATATCTTTCCTTTCAGCAAAGAATAATCATCATTTTTAATCAGGGATTTATTATTTTGGTTTTTTGCCCCGATGATCCCAATACTGCACACTTGCAGTTATCACCTTGTTTTTTTTTTTTTTGTGCAGCTTCAGCATTAAAAATTGAATGGCAGAATGAGAGACCAGGAGGAAGAAACAGACACAAAAGTCTAGCTGCTTCATTTTCCAGAAGAGGAAATTAAAAATGTAGAGTGGGCAAGAGCGATGCTTGGGGACTGGGCTCCAGTTAGTGCCAGCTCCAGAACTGGAGCTGCTGCCTTGCACCGAGGCCTCCTCAGGCAGAGTCTAATAAAAAATTATGTAGTGAACGCTGAAGCAGATCCACAAGTTAAGCGAAGCTCACAGATATTGGAAATGCCTGATGAAGTCATCTCACTATACAAATGGCCTCACTAATGGGAGTCTGCAATACCTGAGGCCTTGGCTACTGCATCAGTTCTGAAAATATGTAGCAACAAATCATTGTATCCAATTTGTCACAGCTTAAACAAATATGAGTTTTTCTACTGCCTGAAGCTGTGCAGACAGTGGTAGCTGTTGGCATTGGTTCAGTTTCTCAAAGATACCTTTAGGACTTAGACTCTTTGTACATTTCTAAGTCTGTCCACAAGTTGGTTGTTTCAATGGCCAGGCGCTTTGTCAGTTTCCAAGAAGGAGCAAAAAGGTAGACCTGAAAAGTTAAAGCTTCCCTGGAATTCTTTCTATAGGCTTCCACTTGTTTCATTGTTTAGAACTATGTTACTGAGCCGTACAACTACAAAGAAGGCTGGGATACTAAGTAGGTACCTTGCTAGGCTTTGGTAACACTAACATTTTTTAAATGGTCTGTGGGTCACAGGCATAGGCCAATCCTACTGAACACCAATCACAATGGCCGGTACAGGGGTAGTGACACATACAGACCAAACTGAGCCTTGCAGGTCACAGGCAGTGATAGGAGCTGACAGAACCGCACTTGTTGCTCTCATGTGTTCTCAGAATCAGCAAGGGTTCCCTGGCTGTAGACTCTCCTTTGCAATTGCTCAACTCTCTAGTTGTAGTATACACACTGTCATAGCCAATGCATACATGAATGGGCTTATCCATGTTCCAGAGCAAGATGTGGCCTGTGTACGTCTGCACCTCGCTCCAAGTTGGGGATGCCCTAGCCGTGTGGTTGATTACCTTTAGTGCTCTCTTTCTGAGTGGTATCAGAGGGCCTTTGGCCACATTTTCCAATTCTGGATGCAGAACCATTTCATCGTCCTTCACAATGCTCTACCTACTGCTACCGTATATCTCCATGAGCAGTGATGCACAAAGCAACTCTTAAGAGAGCAATTTTATGTCTTTCACCTCGGGGGGCATTTTCCGTGTTACCTAAGTACTTGAAAGCTTGATAAAATCATTATGAAAGAGCTCTGTGAGCACCAGAGCAGTCTATGAGAACTCCTATTTAAAACTGTCCCCTTTTCTGCAGATACTTGTTTCATTCAAGGACTTTCCACACTTACCAAGGACCACACTGTTGCCTGGTATCAAACCTGCCCCTTTCTGAGCTCCTCTTATCTTTGCCATGGCAGCTCAGCTGCTTAGGGAGTGTAGTAATTATGACAGTAGGGTCACTGAAGTGTACTCTTTGCTACAAGAACCCCCCCCCCCAGGGATTCTCGTGCACAAACACATGCCCACACTCACACACTCATTAGACAGATGTTCTGCCATTCCTGCCTCAGCCTTGGACAGCAAGTGCTGTGATGGCAGAGTGGGAGATGCTGGGGAAAAGCTGGAGCGTCTCAGTGTCACACTTGAGAAAGGCTGATCCTGCAGGTCTGATGTCAGGCATGTGGGGAGGTGCTCACCCACGTGGGGACCTCGAGCTTCTCACTGCGCAAACCAGAATCCTGCAGGTTATCTTCCACATATGCTTGTCCTGTGCACCTTCTGGCTAATCAGAAGCCCAGTCCTGACCAGAATTCTGCTCATTCCTTTATCTCCCTGGTGAGAGTGTTCTTCACTCTCTCTGTGTATTGTCTTTTAGGAAGAATTTCCTGACTTGGGAAAAATTTGTCTGGGCGTGGAGACAACTCTGAAAGCCTCTGTCCTGCATGCAGGAACTGTCAGCCTGTCTGTTCTTCCCCTTGGGCAGCAGGGTCCATATGGACAGGGATCACGGGAGTCTTTCTTGTCTTCTATGCTCAGCGTGGAGACTGGCATGGAACCAGAACTCATCCACATTCTCTGTGTTCCTCACTCCCAGGCACTGCTGTAACTCAGTGAGTGGCTTTCTTTATCCTTAAAAGAGAAGCTTCAAGGAAGAGTATCAGATAGCCTCACCCCCAGGGAAGGGCCAAGGCAGACTGTGAGAGCATGTTCCTGGTGCGTCATGTATGTCACCAGCAGGAACGCTTTTAGAACAATTGTTCATTCAAGATAAAGTTATTATTAGTCTACTTTGGTGCTGGGCACTGAAATAGAGCCTGTAGTGCCCAGGAGTCATAGCCAAAAAATTGCAATGATCATTAATGCACTGTGTTTGCCAGGCACTTGTGCTAGGATGTATTAAAGGTTTTATTTCCATTTTCTTATGTACCTACGGTGTGTCTACTGTTGTCTTCATTTTACGGTAGAGAAATTAATATCATACATGTTTGGCATTGCAGAGCTGGGACTTGGGAAGATACAAACATCACCTTAACTTCCAAGGAACTTGTAGTATCATTGGGGAAAGAACCATGAGTTGATTTGCGCATTCATTCAATATGTTTTGTGTGGCTATTGAATTCCCCTCACTGTTCTAGAATCTTAGGATAAAGCTATAAGCTGACTGGCTGGGTTCTTGCTCTCAAGTGACTTTGAAGAGGTTAGCAATGACCATCGGCATGTGTGTGAGGGAAGCATGCTCTGGCTAGGAACACATCTGAGGAGGTCAGGGACTCCTCCAGCTGGGCCAGCCAGGAGCCTTCCTGAGGTGCTGCTGCTTCAACTTCAGCTTAAGCTCAAGCTGAGAGCACAAGGTACAGGGAGGCCAGAGCATGAAGTCCAGGAGCGCTGCACAGAGAAAACAGTGGGTACTGATGCATGTGACTGGAGCAGAGGGAGAGAGGGTCTGAGAGGGAGAAGGGGTGTGCACAGGACTGCAGGGGCCTCTGTAAAGCGTTTGGATTTGTTCTAAGTGAAGTGGGCATCTAACTTCTTAGATACATACCTCTGACTGCTTTAGAGAAAGGGTTACAGTAAGATCAAGAAGAGAGCTATGTAGAGTGATTAACAGAGAGAAGGGAAGTATGGAGGGAGGGAGACAGAGAAAAGAGAGAAGGGAGAGGGAGAGGGAGAGGGAGAGAGAGGGAGAGACAGAGGGAGACAGAGGCTATGACAATGTGCAGGACAGGGCAGCTGCGATGGAGCAGAAGGCAGGGAGGAGGACAGATCCAGGATGCGAGAAGTGGAGAAGTAGAACTCAGGGAGCCAAGAGCCCTGAGCTCAGTGAAATGTGAACAGGACTTTATGTCATACAGAGAAGGGCACAGGAAGACATTTAAGTGTCTTCTAATCTAGGGCTTTGCAAACTATGTTCCAAGCAAATGCCATGTGCATGGGATGGTAAATGTGATCCTTAGAAAAAAAAATAAAATTCTTTCTTTTCTTTTTTTAAATTCTTTCTTGATTAAAAAAGAAATGTGGACAATGCCAGGCCCCACGCCTGAGACTGTGGCACCATCAAGGCTCTAGGAAGCTCATTAGTGATGACACGAGTTGGACTTTACTGTGGCTTTTCTTGAGTTCAGTTGTCCCAGAATGTCCTCTTCACAGAATCCCTTGTCCTAAGTCACCATCCCATTGGGAAGGTTTGGTGGGACAGAGTGATCTAGAATGACATGGTTTGTTTGTTTGGTTTGGGCTTTTTGTGCTACTGGGAATTGAACCAAAGGCCTTATATACACAAAGCTGTAGTACCAGCCCTTTTAATTTATTTTTTCTCTTTAATTTTGAGGCAGCATCTCACTACATTCCCACAGCTGGCCTGGGGCTTGTAATCTTTCTACTTCTCCTCCTGAGCAAGGGGAACTGCACTCATGTGTGGTGCTTCAGCAGCATTCTTCGTTCATTGGTGGCATTGTGTGACCTGGGAGGGGACTCACCCAAGATCACACAAGGGAGAAGCAGAGCCTGGGAGAAATCTCATTTCTCTCACTTAAGACACTGCCTTCTGGAGCCTGGGTGGCATCTACTTTTGCAGAGAGCCATGCTATTGTGCTGATAATGGTCCTGACTACAAATATCACCCACCCCTGCTTGCTGCAGGAAGGAAGCCCTCCCCCACCCCTCCCAGAAGAGCCCTAAGTCAGAAAAAGTGATGCGCCATTCCCTGGCCAACATGGCAGGCTTATAAATTCTCACTCTAATGAACAACAGAGAGTTGTAAAAACTGCACACAGTGAGAAATGCAACAGCTAAGGTGGCCTGAGGGGTCGAGGTACTCGTGAAATATGTTCGCAAACTCCACTCCCCAGGAACATCCTAAATAATAATGGGCTATAATCAGGTGATAATTAACACAGAGTCTAGACTCAGCAAAAGCAGACCAGAAAGATTGCATGTTTTAAGGTAGCAGCGATGTAGCGTGAACTCATGGGGGATCTATCCATTATGGTAAAGAGTGTGGCACTGAGCTTTCTGACTGCAAGGCAAAGGAGTGTGTTTCAAGATCGGATTTTAATCTAGATTTTGCCGTCTTTTAGCTGGGTAGCTGGTTGAGAGTTGTTCAACTTGCCTGGCTTCAATTTCTAACCTGTAGGACAGAGCTAATATGTCTTTGCACTATGAGGCCAAAGTAAATCAAATAATGCCTGTGAGGCTCCTGTACATGACCGCATTTAATTATCTGTGTAGGTTCTCCCCCTTTTACACACTAGGTCACTCTGGTAGCACCGGATGTCAGTGACCTTGGCGTAATGGTGGATACATTGTGCCAACCTGAGAAGTTTTGAAGCTTAAGTAACTCAGCAGTTCTACACTCTAGCGTGTCAGAGGGCATGTCCTGGGGCATTTGGTTATACTCCAGGATTTTGTAATGGCTAATTCATTGCATCAACTAGAGAAGTTTAAAAGTTTAACTGAGCGATTCAGCAGAGGGCCAGGGTTCTCACTTTGTAAATGCTCTGCCTGGAGACGTGTAAGTGGAGAAACCCCCAGCAACCCAGCAAGGTACCTGTGGCAGCAGCAGTGACAGTAGGGGACACACTTGGCCTCACCACCCCAGGTGGGGACCCCCATGACCCATCAGGGCATCTTCACTGGTGGCAGCTGAGGTGGGACTCACACTCCCAGCTGGACTGCCCCAGGCGAGGATGCTCAAGACCCAAGTGTGGATACACACACCAGCAGTTGGTAAGTCAGATGGACTAATATTATGTTTTAGCACACAGACAGGCAAAAACAGAAATAGGACCCCAATAGTTTCATCTATAGATCAGAAAACCAACCTTAGCCCTCATACCCAGAGGCCAAATCAGCCCTGTACCTAGCACAAATCTCACTGCAGAGTGGGCTGGGATACACAGCACATTTCTGAGATCAGACTTGGATCTACCACAGAACTGAGAACATCAAAGGGATTTTACTTTGTTTATTTTTCTGTTTAATTGCTTTTCCTTCTTCTGGCTGGTTGAAGTCTTTTTATTGTTTAATTCAGTCTTGTTATATTTTGTAGGGTTTTTGTTTTCTGTTTTTAGTCTCTCTTTTCTCTTCTTTTGTCTTTCTTTAATGACTTAGATTTATTGCCTTCCTTTTTGTTTTCATCTACTTGTCTTCTCTCTTTCATCAACTATCTGGTTCGATTTTATGATACTTTCATGTGAATAAGCATTATTTTTCTCTACCTGGTTCACTTCAATACTCTTTTGCTTCCTCTTCTATTCTTTCTTTCCTCTATCCTCCAGTTTCCCAAAATGTGGATGATCATACTATGCCCTCCAACCTTGCTTCTCCTGTATTGGACCTCATTCATCTCTCTTTCTTGGCCCTTTTCCCCCCACCAACAAGGTAAAATCACTCCAGTAATGGGAAAATCATTGCACACAGGTCTATGGCATATGCTAGATTCTTCTATAAAACTGTAAAATTTGCTCCTATTGTTAAAAGTATCAGGCAAATAGTTACCATTGTTCATCAGTATTAAGGCTGTGCTCAAGACCGTTGTTTTAGCCAGGATACCATATCTGCTATAATAATTTTTTCTCTCCTCTGTGATAACATGGTGACTGTATGGGATCATTACTATCACTGTAATCCAGTACCAAAGGACTGGTTGTTGAGTCAAATACGTAACAACTTCACACCCTCAACACATTGGGAGGGTAGGCTCTTCAGATAGGCAAAAACACCAAGAATTACCTACATCTACCATTTTTTAGGGCATCTTCAATACGAGAGATAAAGCTGTTTGCCTGGAGAAATATATAACCATCAACATAGAACATAAAATAATAGAAAACACAAAAGGAAAAGACATCCAAGAAAAATGTGACCCTAAGCCCCCAGCCCACCCAAGACAAGTCCAGAGCATAATATAGAAAAAACCAGAAGTTGACCACTGAAACTTTTGAAAATGGTATCAGTAAAGAAAAAAAAAATGAAGAGTAGAGGCTATATAAAAAATCTTTGAGGTGCAAAAATAAATAACAAAATGCAAAACATTACAGCAGACACAGAAAAAAATAAGAGCTCAGGAAAACAATGAAAATCATGAAAATCCAACACAAAGATATAGATTCCATGTGACATATATAAACAGAAGTGAAGGAGGTTACAACCTCTGCTGAATGGATACAGAGAAGATTAAATGATGGTGAGAAAAGAATATTGAATCTACAGGATAGAATGGTGGCTATTGAGCATGAAAAGAAAGACATCTTAAAAATATCACAGAACATGAAAACTCAAGCCAACAGCTACAAGATGAAACAAAAGAGAATAACATAATACTGATTGGAGTCAGAGAGAAAGCCCATGTCAGTGCAAAAGACATAAAAATAATCTTCCCAAAAATAATGACAGAAAACTTTCCAAACATGGATAAAAAATTTCACTTACATGTAAATGAAGCACATAGAACTCCAAATAGTCATAACCAAAATAAATCTACACCAAGGCATATAGTAATTAAGATTCTAGAAATTCAGCACAAGATCAGGAAATTAGAGAAAGGGAATAATTCCCTTATGAAGGAAAAATCATCAGAATCACATCAAACTTCTCAACACAAACCTGCAAGTCAAGGAGAGCTTGGAGTGAGCTATTTTAAGCCTTTAAAGAAAATAATCTTGAATGCAGATTGACAGACACCACAAAACATCTTTTGAAATCAATGGAGAAATAAGATGCTTCCAAAACAAATAACAACTGAAGAAATTCATGACCACTAAACCAGCTCTACAGAATGCTCTGAAGGACACATTAGAAAGGGATAACACAGACCACAAATGCATGAATACCAATAGAAAGAAGCTGCCAGCCAGGTCAAACACTTATGTGGAGGAGAAAGACAGACAACCATTAAATCTGCAGAACAATTTTGGGAGTATGGCCATTTTCACAATGTTGAGTCTTCCTATTCAGAGATAAGGAATATCTTTCCATTTTCTGAAGTCCTCTTCAATCTCTTTTTTTTCATAGTATTGTAGTTTTCATTATATAGATCATTTGCTTCCTTTGTTAGATTAATTCCTAAATCTTTCTTTTCTTCTTCTTCTTCTC
>NW_004524732.1:1484717-1507712 GCF_000260255.1 Octodon degus
TCCTCCTCCTCCTCCTCCTTCTTCTTCTTCTTCTTCTTCTTCTTCTTCTTCTTCTTCTTCTTCTTCTTCTTCTTCTTCTTCTTCTTCTTCGATACTGTTGTGAAGGATGTTATTTCTCTAACTGCTGTCTCAGTGAGTTTGTTGTTTGTGTAGAGGAATGCTATTGATTTTTATGTTTTGACTTTCTATTATGCTGTGCTGCTGAATTTGTTAATTAATTCTAAGAGTTTCTTGGTAGAGTTTTTTGGGTCTTCCGTGTAGAATACCATGTTATCTGTGAATAATGATAGTTTAACTTCTTCCTTTCCAATTCTTGTTCCTTTTTTCTCTTTCTCTTGTCTCATGGCTCCTGTTATTGTTTCCAGGATTATAGTCAATAAAAGTGGTGACAGTGGACATTCTTGTCTTATACCTGATTTTAAAGTAAAAGTTTTCAGTTTTTCTCCATTTTGAATGATGTCTCTAATGTCTCATCTATTATTCTTAGCCTCTCCTTAAAATAAAATAAAGAAGGAATGGTGAGATAGATCAGCAGACTAAGCACCTGCTCAAGCAAGCACAGGGACAGGGATTAAATCTCCAGCATCTCATGCTGTGCTGGCCCAGCCCTCAGGCATGCTGAGAGGGCCACTGAAACTGGGAATGGTGCACATGCCTTTAACGGAGAACTGGGGAGGCTGAAAACAGGAGAATCACTATAAGTTTGAGCTGCATAGTGAGACTCTGTACCAAATACATGAAAAATAAAATAAAGTAAAAAGGAAAAAATATTAAGATTTAGTGAAAGGGAGAGTTAATGTGTAATTGCTTGATCAATATGGCATATCTATATATGATAATCTTAGCAAAAAATTTGATGATAACAATATGTAATATAATAACCATTGTTAATTTCCTATTATCATGTTGAAATTCTATACCTTTTTTTGTTTGTTTTTTTGGTGGTACCAGAGATTGAACTAAGGACCTTGTGCTTGCCAGGCAAGCAGTTATTCCACTGAGCTATCTCCCTGGCCCATTTTTATTGTTCTATGTTACTGTGTTTTTGTCTTTGTTCTTGTTATTTGTTTTTGTTTGTTTCTCTTTAAAAGAAAAAGCAAAGTTTTCAGCTTTGAAAAAATTGAACAAATTGTACAGAATACCCTGAAACTTGCTTTGTACTCTTGTGCCCAGCTTTGCTATCACTAATACCTTGCATTCCTGTAGGTGTATTTCTTATAGTTAATGGTCAAGCACTAGTACATTATTGTTGTACAAACTGCAAAATTTACACTAAAGTTCCTTTCTATGTTTATAATTCTAAAGTCTCTGGAAATGCATAATGTCATGTGTGTGCCTTTACTGTAGAGTACAGAATACTTTCACTAATTTAAAATTTGTTTTACTCCAACTATTTATCTTTTATTCACTTTTCTCAGACCTGTGAAACTACTGACCTACTTTCCCAATATTTTAGAAATTTTGGGGAATTTCATACAGTAAAAAGTTTTTCAGATTGAGTTTATTTCATTTAACAATATTTAGTCAAGTTAAAAAACAAAATTCATAGACTAAAAGTCAAAGGTTGGAAAATAATTCAACATGCCACTAGAACCCAGAAAAAAGCAAGGGTAGTTATTATATTTGCAGATAATGTAAACTTTAAACCAAAACTGAGCAAAAGAAATAAAAAGATGACTATGTATTTGTTAAGGGAAGATTCCAAGAAGAAGAGATAACAATCATAAATATATATGCACCAAACATGGGTGCAAACAAGTATATAAAACTCATATTAACAGAAATGAAAAACCAAATAAACACCAAAACAATTGTAGCAGAGGACTTTAATACTCTACTGTCACAAATAAATAGATCAACTAAGCCAAAAAAAAATCAACAAAGAAATATCAGAGTTAACCAATCCTGTGATCAAATTCATGTGAAAGATATCTACAGAGCACTGGAACAAAACATCAGAATGCACATTCTTCTCAGCTGCACATGGCATGTTCTCCAAAGTAGACCATATATTAGCCCACAAAACATGTTTAAATATGTAGAGGCATTGAAATCATCCCATGCATATTATCTCACCATAGTGCAATGAAACTGGCAACCAGTGACAAAAGAAACCACAAAAACTACACAAACATATGGAAATTAAACAACACCCTTCTAAACAACCAATGGGTCCCACTGGAAATTTAAGACTCTCACATCAGGAACACAGAACAAGCTCAAATAATCTAATGTTGAACCTCAAACCTCTAGGAAAAGAATAACAAAGGGCCGGCCAAAGGGCCTGCACAAGCAGGCGCAGGGGCTGGGGGTTTAATTCCGAGGCCTGCTATGCAAGCCCCACCCCTGGCATGCACTGAGATGGCAATTGAGACTGGGCATGGTGGTGCACACCTGTAATCCCAGTTCTTGGGAAGCTGTAAACAGGTGGATCAGTACAAATCCGATCTAGTAGTGAGACCCTCAACACCTTGTAGACACTTCCTTAAAATAGAAAAGAATGAAAGAAAGAAAGAAAGAAAGTAGAGAGAAAGAGAGAAAAGAATAACAGATCAAACTCAAAGTTCATACCAGGGAGAAAGTATAAAGATAACAGAAGAAATTAATGTAGTTAAGACTAAGAAAACAATACAAAGAATCAATGGGTTGACAAGTTGATTCTTTGAAAGAATAAATAAAATTGATAATCCATTAGCTGACCTCATAAAAAACAGAAACCCCCCCACAAATTTAAGCAAAATGGAAAGAGAATATCATAATTGATCCTACAGAAATCCAGATGATAATTAATACCTACTGTGAGAATCTATATTCTAATAAGATAGAAAACACAGAAGAAATGTACAGATTCCTAGACACAATCAAATTGCCAAAACTAAATCATGAAGATATAAAAATTCTAAATAACCCAATATCAGCCAATGAAATTAAAAATATAGATAAAAATTTGCTAACAAAAGTCTAGACCTTGACGGATTCACTGTTGAATTCTGCACAAAATTTAGAGAAGAACAAACACCACTAATGCTGACACTACTTATAGAAATTGAAAGGGAAGCAATATTGCAAAAATCATTCCTGGAACCAAGTATTGCCCTGATTCCAAAAGCAGAGTAGAACCCAATCAAAAATGAAAACTTCAGGCCCTTCTCCCTAATGAACATAGACGTAAAAGTCCTCCATAAGTTACTAGAAATTAGAATTCGGCAAACGGTTGTGAAGATTACACAGCATGATAAAGTATGACTCATCCTAGAGATTCAGGGATGGCTCAACGTATGCAAATCAATACATGTAATCATATCAACAGAAACAAAGACAAAAATCACATGATCATCTCAGTAGATGCAGAAAAAGCATTTGACAAAAATCAAACACCTATTTGTGATTAAAACTCTACAAAAGATTGGAATTGATGTTCTTTCTCTAAATCTGATAAAAGCTATCTAGACAAACCAATAGCCAATATCATACTAAAAGGTCAAAAGCTGAAAGATTTGATTCTAAAATCAGGAACAAAAGAAGAACATCCACTATTACCGCTCCTATTCAGTATAGTTCTAGAAACATTAGCCAAAGCAGTTAGACTAGAAAAATAAATAAAAAGAATAGGGACAGGAAAGGAAGAAGTTAAATTATTATTATTTGCAGATGACATGATACTCTATACAGAAAACATAAACTACAAAAAGACTTGTTGATTTAATAACTAAATTCAGTAGTGTAGTTAAATTTTTACAGTAGTTGGGATTACAGGTGTGCACCACCAAAGCCAGTCTCATTTGCCCTCTCAGTGTGCCCTGGGGGCGGGGCCAGCACTGTATGTCCGGGATCAAAAAGACTTGTTGATTTAATAACTAAATTCAATACAAAAGATTGGAATATAAAGTCAATACTCAAAAATCAATAGCCTTCCTGTAGGGAAGCAACAACCTCATAGAGAGAGAAATTAGGGAAACCACATCCTTTACAATAGCATTTAAGAAAATGAAACACTTAGGAATCAATCTAACAAAAGAAAGAAACAGCTGTGCATTGAAATTTACAGAACAGGTGGAGGCGGTGCAGACTGCAGGGGGTGGGGCAGACTGGTCAATAAAATAAGTGCTTGCCTGGTTAGAGTAAGATCCCGAGTTCAATCCCTAGTACCACAATAAAATAAATAAAAAGGAGATTGAAGGCCAACCAGATAGCTCCGTGGACTAAAGGTGCAGGGACTGGGTTTTGATCCCAGGCATGCTGTGCTGGCCCCGCCCCTGGGGCACACTGAGAGGGTGAATGAGATTGGCATGGTGGCTTGCACCTGTAATCCCAGTGCTTGGGAGGCTGAAAACAAAAGGATCACTATGAATTTGGTCCGTGTAGTGAGACCCTGTAGACTCTGTACTAAATACATTTTTTTTAAAAAGGAGATTGAGGAGGCTATCAGAAAGTAGAAACATATCCCTTGGTCATGCATGGATAGGAAAAAAAAATAACAGTGAAAATAGCTGTACTCCCCAAATGACTATACAGATTTAATGTGCTCCTAATGAATACCATTATCATACCTTACAAGACTAAAGTACATGTCCCTAAAATGTCCTTAGAACCAGAAGAGACCTATAATAGCAAAAGCAATTCTGGGAAGAAAAGGCAAGTCAGGGGGTATCACAATCCCCGATTTGAAACTGCACTATGAAACTATTGTGATAAAACCAGTCTGGTATTAGAAAACAAATAAACAAACAGACAGATCTGAGGATCAGTGGAACAGAATAGTAGATGCAGGCACAACTCCAACCACATTTAGCCACTTTATCTTTGACAAAGGGGAAAGACATGTTCACTGGAAGAAAAATAGTCTCTTTAACACATGGCTCTGGACAAACTGGCTTTCCACATACCAAAGTCTAAAACTAGACCTATGTCTAACACCATGCACTAAACTAAAGTCTAAATGGATCAAAGATCTAAATACTAAAACAGAAACACTAAATTTACTGGAAGAGAAAATAGGTAAAATCTTGAAGATGTAGGATTAGGCAGAGATTTCATGAAGAAAACCCTTCTGCATGGGAAATACTACAAAGAATCAACAAATGGGATCTTGTATTGTTAGAAAACTTTTGCACAACAAAAGAAATAATAATCAAGGTGAAAAGAGAACCCACAGAGTGGGACAGATTATAGCCAGTTGTCCTTCAGATAAGACGTCTATCTAAAACATATAAAGAATTGAAAAACAGAGGCCCGAAAAATTCAAAGACCCAATCCAAAAATGGACATCTGAGATGAAAACATACTTGTGAATATGTACAAATAGCAAATAAATATATGGAAAAATGTTCAAGATCATTTGTCTTTCGAGAGGTACAAATTAAAACAATACTCAGATTCCATTTCACTGCAGAAAGAAAGGCCATTATAAGAGATCAATCAATAACAAATGCTAGTGAGGCTGTGGAGCAAAAGGAACCCTGTCCACTATTGGTGGGAGTGTAGACTGGTGCAACCACCATGGGAATCAGGGTGGAGATTCCTTAATAAAGTAGGAATGGAAGTTCCATTTGACCCATGTGTTGGTTACTTTTGTCTCACTGCTGAGAGGAAATACCTGATGGCCAAAACTAAGGAAGGAAAGGTTTATTTAGCTCACAGTTTGTGGTGGTTTCAGTCCATCATCAGCAGAGGGTAGCAGTTCATGTGAGTGAAAGCCAGCAAAAGCAACAAGGGCAAAGAAGCCAAAAAGGAAAAATAAGCAAGCCTCTTTCTCTCACTTATATCATATACAGACTACCTCCTGTGGGGTAGGTGTAGTGCTCACACCTGTAATCCAAACATTGGATCATAAATCAATCACAAACTCTAGAAGCCTGCACCCAAGATGAAAGAGGCTTTAGGTGGAAGTATAGACACAAGCCATAACAATCCAGCTATTCCCCTTCTAGGTATCTTCCTAGAATTATTTAAAACATCATACAATAGCAATATATATGGATCCATGTGTATAGCAGCACAATTTATAATAGCTAAATCTTGGGAACAACCCAAATACCCATCAACAGAGGAATAGATTAAAAAAAAAAAGATGTGGCTTTTTTGTGTATAATGGTATACTACTCGGCAATAAAGAAGGATAAGCTTGAGAATTTTCTCGGTAAATGAATGTAACTCAAGGGCATATTCGTAAGTGAAATAAATCAGACCCACATGTGCAAACATCAAATTATCTCACTAGTGTGGGAAACTGCACGAGTAAATAAGATCCAATGTGCAATAGATATTGTAAATTGGGAAGAAATTGTTCAGAAGTAGAAAGAAACTGCAATTGGGGAAAGGAAGGGGAAAAGAAAACACACACACACACACACTCACACTATAGTTAACATAGTTGTGTAACTAGTTTCTCTTAGTTCATTGAAAAAAGGTTGAGCTAATATTTTTTGGAGAATATGTCATGCCTGTATCTTGTGCTCTGAGTAACTACTGTGAACATAACAATATGCAACATATTATTGTTACTTTTCTACTAGCCTGTTTTGAAAATGTTATTTTTATTTATTTATTTTTCTCTTTTAAATGAAAAGAAGAAGAGGTCAGGGAGACGGTGTGAGTGCTACACCTGCCCAGGGTGGAGAGCCTGCTTACAAATGAGGGAGGAAAAGAGGCTTGCTTCCCACTTTTGCTCTTGCTGTTTCTGCTTTCTTCTGTCACCTTGAGCTGTTGCCCCTCTACCATGCCGCCCTGTCTTGGAGACCACTGATTATCAACTGAAACCTCCACAAAGTGGGAGCTAAAAGCACCTTTCCTTCCTTAATTTTGAGCATTGGGTATTCTGTTTCAACAATGAGAGAAAAGTAACCAAGATACTTGGTGTTTAGCTCTTTTTACAATTTTGTTTGTATTTATTTATTTATTTTTGTATTAGAGAAGGGTCTACAGGGTGTTCAGGGTCTCACTACTAGATCGGATGCATAGTGACTCACTTGCTTACAGCCTCCCAAAAGCTGGGATTACAGGTGTGTGCCACCACACCCAGTCTCAATTACCATCTCAGCATGCCCCAGTGGTGGGGCCAGCATGGCAGGCCCAGAGATAGAACCCCAGCCCCCTGTGCCTGCTTGTGGGAGCTTTAATCTGCTGAGCTATTTGGCTGGTCCTTCTTTGTGCATTTTTAAATTCTTAAAAAAAATTTAAAGAATAAAAAAGAGTAATAAAGAAAAAGCCAGCATTAGAAATGATATAAAATTTCACCAAACAAAATAATAGGAATTCAACAGTGGTTATTTTGTTGCATGATGTTATATCTTCAAATTAGTCGCTCAGGTTACCAGATATAAGTGTGCAAAATTGGTTTAAAGAAAAAAAATTTTTATTCTTTTCATTTTAATTTATTTGTGCATTTAAATGGGGGAGGACACTTTTGAGTGCAGACGACAGACTCACACTTTGAACTGATGTAAGTGGAAGACAAATTGTTATACTTCGCTTATTTGTTGCTTGAAAATGTTGGTTAACTTTACATCATAGTGACAAGGGGCATGATGTGTTTTTGTTTGAGGGACAATGAGTTCAAGGCTTAAGCAAAGTCATAAATCATTTTGTCCTTTGCCTCTGTGACTTTGTCCTTACAGCTAGCTTCTAAAGTTGGGGTGGGAAGACTGTCCATAAACCTAGAGACCCAGTTCAAAGGTTAAGAATCTTGGAAAGAGTTCTTGATTGGTCCTGCATATCTGGACTGACAATCAAATGACCACGATAAAAATAAACCACAGTAGGGTGCATGGAATGCACCTGCATCTATTCATGGCAGAGTCTTCAAGAAGGACCACTAGGGAGAAGATGCCACACAGGAGTGTGCTGGACTGACCACATTCTCAGATCTCCAATCCACCCCCCACAAGTGAAGTTTCCAGTGGACATTAGTGGACAACTAGCTGCTCCTTTGGCTAGTCCAACTTCCACTGCACCCACTTCTAGCTGGTATCGCTTTGTGATTGGAGGAACTCATTAGCCCATATCCTTAGCCTGGGGTCAAGCTCTTCCTTCCTTGTGTGTTCTCTGCCATCGGCCTTCCAGGAATCCTACCTCCTTGTGCCTGATGAGTGTGGATCAAGCTACTTAATAGGTGTTTAGATTTTGTGAGGAAGCACATATAACTAGAACAGAATTGTTCTACCTAAGTTCTCTCTGCCAGGACCCTTGTGGCTTTGTTTGTTGTTTTGTCTTTTTGAGACAGAGTTTTGCTATGCAGTTCAGACTGGTCTTGAGCTCACTTTGCAACCCAAACTAGTCTCGAACTCACAATAATCCACCTGCCTCAGCCTCCTGAGTGCTGGGAGTACAGATGTGTGCTACTACATCTGGCTGTAAATTATCAATGACTTTTTTTTTTCCCGCACCAGGGATCGAACTTGGGACCTTGCACTTGCCAGGCAGGTGCTTATGCCACTGAACTATATCTCTTGTCCTCCTGTGGCTTTTGTTCTGCCTGAAGTCTGAATGCTCAGCTCTCTCTACTTGATAGTTGCTTGAGTGATGTAGGAAGTCCTGCTTCTCCTGCAGATGTGCTGGCGTTGCTCTCCTTTGCTTGCATCTTTAATAGATGCAGGCAGAGACTACCCTAGTTTGTGCCTCCCACAACTCACCCGACCCAATCTGGTATGCAGACGCTCACTAAACTTACCACAGACTTGACGGCATAGTCCTCCTTCATTTATTTCTATTCAAATCAACTATTCTCTTTCCTCAAAGAAAATTTTAGCTCAAGCCCTGTTATGGTTTGGGTTTCTTTTGCAAGGTGAACAATATAGTAGAGAACATATTTTATAATATTAGTTTATAAGGGATCACCCAAAGAATAATATACTAGGAGTGCAGGAAATCTGTTCACACACTTAAACACTAAAGACTCCAGCTCATGGTCTAGCTTGTAATATCTTGCATGAGTCCAGTTGAGCACCTAAAGGTCATAACAATGACTCCTGCAAGTCCAGCTGGAGGCCTAGAGCCCACAACAAAGGGTCATACAGGTCCACTAGTAGGATCTGTGCTGGAAAGGCCCAAAGGTCAGTGATAGAAGCTAGGAAGTCTATGACAGCAGGATGAAGGATCTGTCCCAGCAGGTTGAGGGATCTGAACTGGAGCCAGAAAACACTGCTCAAGGAAGGCATCAGAGTTCCCCCAGAAGTACCACAGCCGTCCTCAGCAACAGTGAGGTCCCGAGCCCCTCCAGTGATGAGGAAAGCTGAGCTCCCATCAGGAAAGCCAATGAGACAAGCTCCATGAGGCTGAGCAGTGCACCATCTTCACCTCTGGAGCCAGGAATTGATGCTGAAGGTGAAGACCCCGCATCCAGCACAATGCTAGTTTAATTCAGTTGAGTGTAATAAGTTGACCACCTGTTAGAAACCCACTGCAAGCCCCATATGTAAATCAGTAAAAAAAAAAAAAAAAAAAAAGAAAAGATAAAAGGCTACATTATTGGGGTAAGGAGAGCCCAGACCCTACAGGTTCAGTGTCTATCTTGTTCTTTAGGAAAGCTGAAGAAACCCCAGCGATCTCTGGAACACAGTTTGAAAATCCCTGAATTTGATGTTGCCTCCGTCCCTTCTGGGCTTAAGGTTCTGCAGGCTGACCACTGGCCTGGCTGCCTCTGTGGCCTGGACACCTCATCCTCCCCAGCCCTCTGTATCTCAAGTCTGTTCCATCTGGGGACCTAGAAGACATCTTTCTCTAAACTAAGATTTCAGCCTAACAGTGCCTCTAAGACGTCTCAGCTCAATATTTTATGTCTGCTTGTCACCAGGGTATTCCATACTATTTGGGGCACTTGTATGTCATTAAGAACAAGGCAGCCTAGGTTAATTGAAATTGTTATTTTTGGAACTGAAATCATTCTTTTCTACTAATTGAAACTGTTCTGCCAGAATAAAAAAGTCACATGTTTTGTAATTCAGAGCTCATGGTTCTGAACATTTAGTAACATTAGCATCACTGGATCTCAGGTATAGATTCCTGGGTGCCACCTCCAAAAGGCAGGTAAGTATAGCTCCAGTGACTTCTATAAATCTGGATTTGTAAAATAGGGGAAATACCTGACCACATCATCGCGCTGTCTCCATTCCTAAATGGGGCTTTTAGTCTGCTTATTGCTTTATCATAAAAACTAGGTAAGTCCACCATTATTATGGCTCTTAGTTTTGTGCATGGTGTTCTAGCTTAGCATGTACCAGTTCTGGCTTACCCAGGAGTAGGACCAGGGCCAGCTCAAACAGGCAATGAGAGTGATGACACCTTTCTTCACATCTACTACATTAGTTCAAATTTCTCACCTCACACCTGTGGGGTTCCCACAACTCTTTCCACAATCCATCTCTCTGACTTTAGCATAGTCCATTTGGTTCATTTTTTAAAGAATACTTAGAGCAGTATTAGTATAGTTTGAATCTGGTGGTAGGTAGTGCATCCTGCCAAAAGGTCCTGCCATGGCTCTCCAGTGCTCCCAGAATATCTTACTTTCTTGCTGGCAGTCTGCATGGCCTGGCACATGAGACCCAGTATGAGTACACATTTTCCCTGTACACCGTCTCTCTGTCTTGTCTGACCAGCCACAGTGAACAATCTCTGGACCCCCCAGCGTTCCTGCTCATGCTCCTTCCTGACTTTGGTCATTTGATGACCTCTGCTTAAATATGCCAGGTACGGTTTGGCCTGGACAGCAGCCTTTCAGGTTCTTCTTGACTGTTCTTCTGTGGAACCCTCCCCACCTCCTGGAATGCTACTGGGGTTCTTTCTTATATGCAGTTACTGTATCCTGTATCTTTATGGTCATAACACTTAACTCACTATATTAAATTTCTGGGTCCCTCCTAAGGCAAGGAATTCTGGGGGCAAGGACTGTGTCTTTAACACCTTTTAATCTTCAGGGCTGAGCAGGATGCCTAGCACAGAGTAGATACGAATGCTGAGTGCATATTTAGAGGGAAAGAAGGAGAGAAAGAGAGGAAGGGGAAGAAGAAAGGGAAAAAGGGAGGGAGAAAGGGAGAAAAGGAAGGAGAGAGGGAAAAAAGGAGGGAGGGAGAGAGCGAAGAAACTTACTCCAGCTGGGCCCTAGACAGTTACAGCAGGTGCAGAGACTCGAGTCTGAGAGTAGCGAAAAGAATTTATAAGCATTGATGTAGTCGTCGTCTCAGCAAGATGGCTTTAGTGCAAGGTGACCGGGAAGACACCCATGACACGTGATTATCATATTGCCACTGCCATTGTCCCAGAAAGCTCTCTAGTTTTCCTCCTTGGAGATCATTTTATTTTTTTCTGGAAACCTAATATCACTAGTAAAATGAAATTAGAGATATCTATTCCAAATAGTTATTTTGAGGGCTGGCGAGATATCTCAGTGGTCCAACGTTCCTGCTTGGGCAAGCTTAGGCAGGCGCAGGGGACCAGGGTTCCATCCCGGGCACCACATGCCGCACCAGCCCCGCCCTCAGGGCAGGGCTGAGCTGGCCAAACAAACAATAAATCCAACTAGTTGTTTCAAAGATTAAGGAAGTAAATAATTATTTAAATATAGTTTGCTGGTGGCAAAGCCATAGTCTGCACTAGACCATGAGCCCCCCCCAAAGGTAGGGGTTCCCCTCAGTCAGGCCCACTGGGAATGATAAAAGGGACTTGGTTGAGTAAAAGGGTGAAGGGATAAAAGAGGACTTAATAAGCCAGAGGGAAGAAGAATGTCTGGAATGCCCAGCCGCTGAGGTAGGAATGATGGGCAAGTGAGTAGCCTTACTGGGGTGAGTTGCATGTTGTCTACTTTATTTTCTTCCTTGGCAGAGCATCCCTTGAGGTGGAGACATTCTTACTGTTACACCATTCCCGAGGGCCCTGCATAGTCTTGTTAGTGTTTATAAAAGCTTTTAGAACTCTTAAGTAAATTTCCCCAGGACTGAAGGCCTGTACCATGTTCCCCATTTTATAGGGAGGAAACAGGCTTGAAGAAGTTTCTGTGATGTGTCCACGTTTCCACAGCTGGCAGAAGCCACCGTGGCCTGGACGCTAGTCATAGGGCACCGGGGTCCCTCCCGCCCCTGCCTGATGGCTCCTCCTAGCAGCAGCTTCTGGGGAGAAGACGCACACAAGCGCAGAGAGCTGTGTGGCTCGGCTGATGGGCAGCGGAGTGCGCCGCAGGGGGACCTGTCCAGTGGGCGTTGGCGCCTGTTCGCGCCGGGGTTTTGCTTTTAACTGAACGAGACCTAGTTTTAAAATGCATTAGACTGCACTCAAGCCCAGAGGGCATTTAAAAATGAGCATTACTAACCACCCATTTAAAATTCAAAATTAATATCAAAAGTTCCAGGATGAACACATTTTGAAATTAGAAACGTTCCTGGGCCCGTGACTCGGTCTTCTTAGCAGGCGTCTTCTCCCGGGCTCCAGCTCTCTCTCAGGGGTGCCGAAGCTCAAAATAGATGGACTCCTCAGAGTGTTTGTAGTTGGAAATCACAGGACTTTATCAAACAGAAAGGGAAGTTTGCCTTGGAGGGTGAGAACATACTTTTCCGACAGAGCGATGGGAATACAAACAGGCCAATTCAATTTCTTTTAGGGTCATGGTTTGTAGCTTTATTGAGTGTATGACATTCCCTTTTAAAAGTCCATGGGCTGTTTTTACTTCAGAGAATAATTTCCACATCCCATTTGACGCCAGCAAATGGGTAATTATTATATCACTTGGTGGTTATTTATCACAGTTTGAATGGAAATAAGTTGCTCCAGAGTAAAATCACGACATGGTTACCTGTCTGCCCTATTAATCTTTTGTTTAATTTTCTTTATTTTAATGTGCATACAAATGTTGCAACCTGTCTTATCTGTCTCCCTTATATACTTCCCTCCAATGGATTTAAATATGTTAAGAGAAATTAAATACATGGGTTAAAAGAAGGCTTGGAAGTTGGGATGTGGGGGTTCACCAGGAGTTTATTTCTGAACTAGCTTTCTCACTTCCTGTGGAAAAGGGGCGTACCGGAAATCACAGATGGGAAAATGCACGCCTGCCTGTCCCTGGGCTAGCCCATCTAAGATGCGTTGGCACGGGTGGGAATTGCTGTGTCTGGTGAGCCCATTGCTATCCTCCATGCTCAGTTTTCCCCAGTGGTTTCATTTCAACTAAAAACAAAAAGATCCACAGAATAGAACTGTGGCCTCACACTCTCAAAGCATGACATCAGTCTTCCCTGAGCTTCCCCATTTCCGTTCCACTCATCTAAATTCTGAAAATCCAAGAGAAAGGGCGTTTCCGATTCAACTTGATGGATAACTTGTTGAGAGCACTGCATGCTGGCTATTGGGGATCTGGAGGCACTCCCCCACAGCCAGGAAGCCCGGTAGGGAGTCTTGCATCTACCTCTTTGTCCCTGGCATGCCACTCTAGGCTCAGCACAGTTTTCCTGGCAGCCTTTGGAGATTTCTCCTCAGGGAGAGGTCTGCTTTATTGGGAATATTTTCAGAAAAAAGTCTTAGAGCAGAAGCTGGTCCCTCAAAGGGCTTGAAGGTAGAGCTGCCCAGTGGGTTTATGAGGAATGATTTGTGTTGTTCCCAAGTGGGTAACCAAGGAAGAAGGGTGGAGGAGCCAAGACACAATCACCCACCAGACACTGCACCAGCAAGACACTGAGACATCACTGTACATGAGGATAGCCACTGGGAAAATGGATGAAGGACATAGCCTGCAGGAGAGGACACATGCTGGAGTTTGTAAGCAGGAGGCAGGGAACAAATCAGGGCAAAACAAGAAGGCATTGGCCACAAGTGCAAAATTTAGGAGGAAAATAAAACTCACTAATCAAAAGAAGTAGTATTTCTAAAAACTCAAAACTAACACTAAAAGTTTCAAGATGAATATATCAGAAATGGAAAGTGGTTAGTAAATGTTGTGTAGAGGCATTTGGAACCTGAGACAAAGAAAAAAATTAGTACTAATCCTGCCTTTACAGCATTTAAATATTTAAACATTTACTTAAATGTTTTCATAAGTAAACTTTTATTGGAGCAGAGCCACACGCTTTCATTTCTGTGTGCAGAGGCAGAACTGAGTAGTTTGGTGAGATGGTATTTATACCCAGGCCTTTTACAAGATAAATTTTCCAGAGCTTGGACTTTGATGGTCACTGGGGTCCCTTCTGGTCTCATATGTGCAGATTGTGTTTTCAGTTGATTTAGTTACTTTTGATGGAAGATGCACTCCAGTATTTCAGAATTTTTCATTTTATGCTTCATAAACATTTCATTCTGTGTTACATTAGACAAGCTTTAACAGAGGGTGTTGGCCCCTCTGCACATGAGGGCTGGACGATAACTTGAGTCATGCATCTCTGTCTCTTGTTTCCCCTGCTAGACTTTGAGCTGTTTTGGATCATGACGTCACTTAATGAGGGCTTCCTGAACTCACAGACTCTCAATCAGTCCACATATGTCTTCTTTGGGGCACCTGGAAATGTGGGAGCAGGTTTGAGGGTCACATTGACTTCAAGGCAATATTGGAATGTCTGGGCAGAGTCAAGGACCCTGAATACCCCACAATATACAATATAGTTCTGTCTGGTGAAGAGCTGTCCCTCCCCAGATGGTATTGGAGACTCTGATAAACAGTGAAATTCTCTGTCCCTGCAGGAAACCTATGTTCTTTGCTTTCAGCTTGTGTCAATTTTTGTATTTTTCCCGAGAATATGATAGAATTCTATTCTTTGAATCACATTAAACCACTTTAATGGAGATGCTGGCTTCAGAAAATATGAAAATGACTGGTTGAGAGGGTTTGAATGATGTTTACCAGGGTTTCAGTAATGTTTTTATTGAATGGTGTGGATTTTAACTCATTAAATTAATTCATTAAAAGAAGAAAAGTCTCTGGGAATATGAGCAGCTTTCTAGTTCCCATCATCATTCACAGAATAGGTGTTTTGTGTTGTAGCAAAATATGTCTTTTGGTTAATTAACATCTCTTATTTTTGGAGAAAGTACTCTCACAAAACAGCCCATTTAAGCTCTTGCCATAAAAGCAGTTTGACTATCTGCAGAGTAGAAAATAAGGAGGCAAAGGAAGTTGGTTCATCAGGGATGGGCTTGAGCCTGGGGCAAAGGCAGCAAGTTGGTGCTCAGGGCCCACTTTCTCTAAAAATCCACCTTGTCAGGTTAATATTGTCACCTTGACTGGTTCTAGAGACACCTAAGGAGTTAGTAAAGCACACGTCTCAGTATGTCTGAGATGGTTCTAAGAGGATTAGATCACAAGCACTCTGATTTCATCAGTGGACTAGTCCTTTGAGGAGATTGTTATTTGGTGGCATTACAGGGAGAGGTGAGAAATACCGGAAATAGGGTCTGGTGGGAGGAAGTGGGGTGACTTTGGGGGCTGTGTCTGACCCCCAGCTGCTTCCTCTGCTGCTCTTGCCATCTCTGCTTCCCAGATGCCCTGAGGTGGGTGGCTTTTACTCCCATACCTTTCTACCACATTGCTGCTTGGCCATAGGCCTAAAATAGTGGAGCTAGCTAAGTGTGAACAAAAACCTGTGTAACCATGAACCAAAATAAACCTCTCCTTCTCATGCTGTTCATCTCTAGCATTTGTCACAACAATGAAAATTAACCCGTACCCTTTTCTCAACAGGACATAAGTGCCACCCAATGAGGGAAGCAAGACAGGGTTGGGGTTCAAAAGTGAGAGCCCTGGAGTCTCATAGCTAGGTTGGTCCCAGCTGCATGCCAGCTACCTGAGTAGCTTTGGATTAGTGTCTTCAACTTTCTGTGCTTTAATAGTCTCATCTTTGAACTGGGAGTCAAATATGCTAATCTATGAAAAATGCTCCATGTCTGTCAGTATCTGGTAGAAGAACCTATGCAGGCCTGAGGGAGAGAGGCTGGGACAGACCTGGCTCAGTAACCCAGGGCCTTCAAATGTGCACCAGATGCTCGAGGGCTTAGAGGAGCCAACTGCAGACCCTGATTTGGAGGACTGATGGGTGAGGCCTTGTACTTCCAACTTGCCCTTCGGTGTCCTTGCGGTTGACTCTTTGATTCAGTATCTGTTGGCAGAGTCGGAAGGGATGCTTTCAGAGTTTCAGAGTTTCAAAAGAGTTCAATTCATTGATCTAACTTTGTTCACTGTGTTTATAAAGAACTCAAGCTGCACAGAGACTTGAGTTGGTTTTGATATATTAAGTTAGTGGTAGGTTGGGATTAGAAAGCAACCAATTAACAGATACTTGTTGATGCTTAATATGTACCAGGAATTATTTGGGTCATTAGCTTAGAATGTTGTTGAAGAACCTCTGTAAGTTTTTAAAGTGGGCTGCTGCCCCCAATCCATAATTCAGTTAGCCCACTTTAATGGCAGTGTGGCTTTGCCTTGGCTTCTTCTACAGCACAGATACTCTTTGTCTAACAACTGAGTTCCCTTCCTATGGCTGGATCATCAAATGAGTGATTGCTAAATGAGGAACTGTATATACTTTACAATATTCAGAACAAGAAATGGCCAAGGGAAACTCCAGTAAGCAAAAATGATAGTGCTGCAAAAAAAGAGGCACCATGCAAAAAGGAGACATTGAGGTTCTAGAAACAAGATGTAAAGAATGGTACATAAAAAGGACAGGTCTTAAATCTGAACAGCAGGTAATAAGTCTGAGTGGCACTCCTTGGTTATAATTCTGAACAGTCGTTAAGTGGGTCATTAAATGAGGGATATCTGTACAATATTGTGATTTTTTATGAACGTACTGTATAGTACTGTAGTTTATGTTCTATTGTATATCCCAGTATTCCATGTTAGACTTATAAAAATGAAAAGTCATCAAGTTGTGGTTTCATTGACCATTTCTTTGTTCTGAATACAGTATTGAATATATATATATATATATATATATATATATATATATATATATATTACAATTCTCCATTTAGCAATCAATTCATTTAATGACCCAGTCACAGAGCTGGAACTCAGTGGTAAGCCCAGGAATGCCTATGATTGCAACAGCCCAAAGGCTGAAATTCCCTAGATGTCCATTATCAGATGAATGAATAAACAATATGTGGTCCATTCATGCAATGAAGCATTATTCAACTTTATTTTATCTCATTCTTTAATGTATTTGGTTGTTATTGCAAGGTCTCACTATGCAGCTCAGACTCGTGGTAATCCTCCTGCTTTCAGCCTCCCCAGTGCTGCGATTACAGGTGTGCGCCACCACACCCGGACTCTGGACAGCACAGCCCTGGCAGGGCGGTCAGGGCTGGCATGATGTGTGGTGCCGGGGATTGAACCATGGTCCCTGTGCTTGCCTAAGCTTACCTAAGTAGGTGCTTTAGTCCACTGAGCTCTCTCACCAGCCCTTATTCAACTTTAAAAGGAAAGAAGTTCTGGCACATGCTGCAACATGGATGAACCATGAAGACGGCCAAGTGAACCAAGGCAGACACAAAAGGACCCCTATGCTGTGACTCCACTTGTGTAAGATATCTAGAGTAGGTAAATTTAGAGACACAGCAAGTGGAATAGAGGTTATCAATGTTCAATAGAGAAACAAAAGTTATTTTTTTAAAGAAGTACAGAGTTTCTATTTGGGGTGATTAAAAAGTTCTGGAAATGGCTTTGTGACTTCGTGGCTGCTCTTAATGCTACTGAACTGCATACTTAAAATTAGTGAAAATGGCAAAGGTTATGTCCCATATGTTTTCTCATAATAAAGCCTTTGAAGTGCTACAGAAATGCTGGAGATGGAGTGAGAGATAGTGTCAGGGTGTCAGGGAGGAGGAGAGTCTTAAATGGCAGGACCGTTGAGGGACAGGCACCTTGGGGGAGAAAGCTAGGGAAGAGGTGTCTCAAGGCGATCTCTGGCACAGTGTGGCATGGTGAGTTTCACAAGCGCCATGTTCCCATGCTGGCCCTGGGCATTGCTTTCAGTGCCACACTTACTTTCTGTGTGACTTTGCACAGCCATCTACTTTGACTGTGTCTCGGGCACCTGGCTTTACACAACAGAGAGACAGCACCTCCCTCTTGGTGTGAGAGGATTTGGTGAAGTAATGCTGTAGACTTCCAGCTGAGGCCAGTGAACTGCAGCCCAGCCCTTTGGGTTGATGGCTAGCATGGACTCTGGTATATTTGCTGCTGCGTGTGCCATACACGTGCCAGCGTTTTGCCTGTGTCTCTGCACGGAACATGCTAAATACCAACGAAATCATTAATAACAATGTGTTCCTGGCTCTTTGATTTCCATTCAGGCAGCAATAAAGCACATGAAAGCACGTCATGCAGAAGAGGGCACACGGATGGTGATCAATAAGTGTGTGTTTTCTTCATTCAGTCCATCAGTCATTCTTTAGCTTGTTAGGAATAGAGAAGTGCTCTCTCCTGTTGTTAAAGATGCTCCTGACCGCCCAGCCGTGCTGTCCAGTAAGCTGTGTAGGCTCCGGACACCCAGAAAGGGAAGAGCTGTGTGAGGACCCACTGCAGGTAGAGACTGGGTGGAGCCTCCTGTGGGAGTGGCCTGGACACAGGACAGGTAAAGGTGCTGTGTGAAAAAGTGTGACCTCAGGCAAGTGTGGCCTAGTTGTGGTCTTTCCAGCCTGATTGGTATTGGTTCAGGGCATCTTGAGGTGCCTGTTTGTTAGGGACTCATATAGGAGCCAAGCTGGACTCGGGATCAATGCCTCTCAGTCCTCTGCAGCCTCTCTCCATCCTTCTCCCCCTCCTCCATGTCCCAGAAGCTGCCTGGACACTCACGTCCAGCGTCTTTCCATGCTAGACTACTAGCACAGCCATCACAAACTGACAACCTGGGGAATGCCGCTGTCACTTGCTTTATCACTGTTTCTGTGGCAGCTGGTCTGAGATCCAGGTGTCTGTAGCCACTCCTGGTTTGGCTTTAGGGAGTGCCCTTTCCCTGAGTCTTTTCCTTGGACATGTGTCTGAACAGCAGTCTGATCAGGACTCATCCTCAGGACCTCCTTCTGACTCACTTATCTCTTTATGGGACCTGCTGCCACATATAGATGCACTTAGAGCTACTGAATGTTGGGAATCAATGTAAGAGCTTAGAGAAACAGCTCATCCCGGACACCTGCTGACTTCTGGTTGACTTTGCCCCCAGTCAGAACCAGCAGGATGTTGGCATGTGGAGCAGCAGGAGTTGGAGACTGATTTCCCCTCTCTGCTATCCTGTGATACCACGGAAAGCCACTGTCACACTGCTGTCAGGTAGCCCTCTCCACAGTCCCATCTCCACTGCTTCCCCTGCTCCTTCAAAGCTAGGGCGATAGTGTGCTTGGAATTCCTAGCCCTGTACTGTCCCTATACTCCACCTTGTAAGCAAGCCTCTGAGAAGCTCTCCTCCTCTTTCCTGATCAGATTTGCTCTGTTTTCCCCACTGAGAGCTGCTGCCTGAGTGGGAGGAGGTGCAGGGGAAACAGCTGTACTCTGGTGCTTCAGTGAGCAGTAGCGCCCTCTGTGAGCATAGGGCGTGCTGTGTGTGTGCTCTTAGCCCTTATTTTCTTGCAGTTGGGGGCATCCTCTGCTTATTGCTTTGTCTGCTTTGTGGAAGGCAGCGTGGTATAAGGGCAGGAGCTCCTCCATGAGCAATGAGGGCCTGCGCTGAAGGCCAGTTCCTTCCCTGCCATCGCTGGCCTTGGTGAGCCTGTCTGTCTGTCTGTCTCTGTCTCTGTCTGTCTGTCTCTGTCTCTTTCTCTCTTTCTCTCTTCTTCCTCTGTCCCTCTGTCTTCTTCTCTTCATCCTGCCTTTCATTTCTATAATTGTAGAATGGAATAAAAACCTCAAACATTTTGTTGTGAGGAATTGATTAAATTACATTGAGTGAGAGAGAGCAAATGTTCAATAAACGTTCCATTTTCTTCCCTAAATAGATAAAGTGCCTGGCATGACTCTGTTCTGGAAATGCCTCTTGGAATCCTCAGAGAAAGTGGCAAGGAGAGAGCCCTGCTGGAAGGGTCTTGTGTCAGGGACACAGAGGACCACATATGGGCCTTTGTGCCATTTCTCTGTCTTTCACTCTTCCCCAGTCCAAGAAATGGAGGCAAAAGGAGCAGCCCATCCCCTCTCTGTCACAGCTGTTGGGCTGGAGCAGAGAAGCCTAGACCTGGGCCCCTCCTCTTACCTCCTCTAGCATTACCACCCCTCCCCCGCACGGCCTCACCCTGGCTCTGTGCTGTTCCTTGAGATTTTTGTAGTGCAGGCTCCTTGGCACCTGGAGGTCTCTATCCATCCTCTCTACCCTCTGGAGCGCACTGACAACCTGTGTCCCAGAAAAAGGCTCCCTCATCGCCTTTTCCACCTCTATGAGGATCAGATCTTTTACACACGTTTTCAAGACTCCTGGAACTTCCCCGTCTTCCCATTGTTAGAACTGTGCTTACACCATTCACTTACAACAATGGTTACCTGCTGTCCTTCCCACTGTTGGGGGCTCTGGGAGCACAGGGCTTGTTCTTTGCTGATCACAGGTGAGCGAGACTGACGGGAGTCAGTTCCGTCCAGCCATCTGCAGGCTGTGTTCCTGGAGCCTGCTGCTTGACTTCTGCACATCAGTTTCTGTATTTGTAGAATAGAAGTGAAAACAGTACCCACTTCATAGGTTTATGGTGAGTATTGAACATGTTCATGAATTCCAAGCACTTGTGACAGCACATACATGTTTGCACCTGTCCCTGAGTGTTCAGTTGACCCTTTGCTGGTGAACTGAGCCCAGGAGCTCATGTGTGACAGGGAAACACTCTGCCACTGGACTACATCCCAGCTCTCAGCTGTTCTTTAGCAAAGGTCAAGGTCAGGAGTGAACAGATGGACAGAGCTGAGGTGAGATGTACTTCACTGTGGGCTCTGAGGTGGAGCCCTATGATGGAGGTGGACTCACATGACAAGGAAGCTCCAATGCTTGGGACACCAGGGAGCATGCCCCTGAGCATTTCATGCTCAGAAGGGGCCTCAGCAGGAAGCAACTGGCCCAACAGTCTGGGGTAGGATCTCTGGATACTGAGAGAAGGGCGCAGTCAGCCTATGTGAGTACAGCTGCGGGGCCCTGCATGTGTATACGGGACCCTCCACATCTGGAAAAGTCAGCCTGGAAGAGAGAGTGGCAGAGACACCTGGCCACTGGCCTTTGACACAGTGGTAATGGGGGACATTTGGAGGTCTCAGACGCTGCAAGCACACCACACAGGCCCTCAGGAGACCTGGCTTCTGGGTGTGGGTTTTGGTGTAAGCGTCCCACGTGGGATCTCAAAGTGGGATTTCCTCATTCACTGGGTAGGAACCCTAACGAAGTATCACTGTCTTAAATGAGTATTTGTTCAGTGTCTAATAGCTACATTCATAAATGTAAAAAAGCACACACAGCAGAGGCCCCGCACCGCAGTTGAAAGAGCTGTCACCAAGCATCGACTTTGAATCTAGGCCTCATTACTTAAAAAAGTGTGTGAGGCCAGTACTTATGATCCACTTATACTTACTTTAGAATTGCAATAATTCTAATTATCTGCTTTCTTGGTTTGAAACAAATTAGAAACTGGTAGGGATGACAGACCAAAAGGAGACCATGAAAGAGAAATAACAGCGCCAGAAGCAGGGGCCTCAAACCTACAGAAGTGACATTTATCTTAGAATCCTAGCCATGTGGGGTCATTTATTTAGGGGCAATGTTCTGTGAAATTGGTGTGATGATATCGTTGCTTACTAAAGTCATAGCATTTTAAAGCCAAAAGGAGCGAGCCCTGGTCCAAAGCCCTTATTTTCTGATGAGAGACTCGGTACAGGTTATGGCAGTGAGCACCGCAGCCAGCCCGCAGGTGACCCAGGAGAGCTCTCCCGGCTGCCCACTGGTGTCTCAGGCTATTGTACTTCTCCTCCCCCTTTCACTCTGTGCATAAGGAACGCTACTGAATGCCCAGCTCTGTACTGGACACACAGAGACTCATACACCACTAGGACTCTTTCCTTTCTCAACTGGAACTGCTGAATTATTAATACCTCCTTAGGCATTTATAGATATGATAATTGGTAGCTTCAGGCTTCTCTGTGCATACCGAGGACACAGAGATCTTCAGTGTGATTTTCTTGTGACCCAGATTCATAGCAGTGTGCGCTTGGGCTGGGATATTTACAAATATCAATTGGATGATCTTTAGTAAGTGCTTACTATGTGTCTAACACTATTATGGGTTCTGAGGGTGGCAGAAGAAAGGAAAAGAATGGATTGGATCTGGGTCCTCCAGGAAGTTGAATCTCAGGAGATGAACAGGCCCCAGAAAGGGCGATATGCTCTGGCAGTCTAAAGGCAAAGACCCCAAAACACACTCTGTCCTCAGCCCTGGCTCCTGTTTGGCTGGTGGGGTCCAGTAACCTCTGTGTGTCTCATTCAAAAAAAATGGGGATAGTAGTGCTAGCTACTTCTTAATGTGCTTATGTTCATTAAAGAAAGGATCTATCAAGCCTTGGTACAGTCTTTGGAACACAGTGAACACAATAGCTCAAGAGCTTCCATTCCACAGTGAGGCTGAGTCTACCCTAATAGTTTGTTTGTTTGTACATTAAGCCTTTATTGTTTTCTCTGTGCCAGACTCTGAGAGCAAGATGGTCAGTGAAACCCTCCATGTTCTTTTTTTTTTTTTATGACTTGCTCAGCCCACCCTGGGTGTGGGGCTGGTGCAGCATGGGGTGCCAGGGATCAAACCATGGTCCCTGTGCTTTGTTTGCCTAAGCTCGCCTAAGCAAGCATTTTAGACTGCTGAGCTGTCTCACCAGTTCCAAACCAGCCGTGTTCTGAGACATCTTGTGTAGTGCAGGGGAAAGCAAATTGTAGCCCTGGAACTCGATCCTCAGTGCTCATTTTTTTTTCTTTTTTTCAAAGTTTTATTGATAAACAGCAATGAGACAGTTTCAAATCAAATCGGAAGTACAGTTTCAACAAATAATACACTGCATATATTCTTCTTAGTGGTTAA